>NC_025998.2:48075357-48247847 GCF_000442705.2 Elaeis guineensis
TTCGAATTCTATGAGATAGAGTTTTAGAAATCCAAAACTCTTTCAATTTTGCACCGAATTTATCCAAATTTTTTTTGAATTTTCATGGCTTTTAGGGTACATTATGCACCCTTTTCTGTGATCCATGCACGAAAATATGGAGGAGGTGCTCAAGAGTTGGGCGTCCCTTAACTTGCCATGTTTGGATAAGCCTTGACTAGGTGTTTGACCTAGACAAGGACTCTATCATATCTCTCTATATAAGATGAGTTTCTTCATGAAATTTTAAGAAGAGATAGATATTTGAGAGACCTTTTGCCATCCAAAAATTAGAGAGAAATACCTTTGGGTCGTGGAGATATAAAAGATGAAAGTTAGGGCATTTAGAGAAAAAAATGTGAAGAAGAAGAGGGTCTTCTTCTAGGGTTTTTTATTTTCATATCTTTTCTCCTTCCATCTTGAGTTTCCTGAGAGCGTCTCAGATCTGAAACTTCTCCTTCTACTTTCCATCTTTGGAAGAGTCCAAATCAAGAAGAAGGAGGCACCTGATCAACCATCAAAGAAGGATCAGCGCAGTACTAGCATACTGTGCTGATTTCCTGAAGCAGGACTTCTGATCGAGATTCGTGGGTCGTGTGGACGACTCCTAGAGGCCGGACGCGTGTGCGGCTTGCAACATCATCCTCAAGCCCATATCAGCAAGGTTAGAACGTCTAACTTGCAAGGTAATAGATCTGATCTATTGTTTAATACATACATTAGATGTAGTATAGAAACATGTTGATATGATCAACATGTAGTTCATGCTATATTTATATATTTTAATTTCTGATTTAATGCCATATAATAATCATGTAATAGGATCTTAGATCTAAGATTTTCTGATCTTAGAAAATAAATTTTGATTTATTTTAGTCTTTCGCTGTATGATCTTGAAAAAGTTTCAAGATCTAACCCTCTTTTTCAAGATCTAACCCTGAAACCCTAGATCTGGGTCCTTCAATTGGTATCAGAGCCTAGGTTCTTTATTACATGATTATTTATACATGATTAGATTATTTTTTAGATTAGATCTAATTTATAATCTGATTATTAAATTTGAAATTAAAATTTTAGATCAATCACAAACTGCAAGGTTGTCCTGCTGTAAGGTTTACCCCTTACAGTGCAAAGGTTGTCCTAGTTTGTGTAGATCTATCTTTAATCATAAATTTATTAGATATGATCTAGATTAAATTTATAATTTATTAAATTTAAAAGATGTTTAAATCTGAAATAAAATCTTTTTGTTAATAATTTTTGTGCAAAGAAATTATTTAAAGTTGAAATTGTTTCAATTACATGAACCTGTTTAGATTAGATCTAAAGTAGTTTCATGTTTATTTCACTTGCATCTTGATTATGAATCAAACATGCAATATGGTTGGTAGAATCATATTGTAAAATTATTTTACAAATATGAAAATTATTTTTTGAAAAGCCGAACCCAACCCTCAGCCCAAAACTTAATTAAGAATTAAGAAGTTGTTTGATTAGGTTCTAGGATTGTGAATTGAAGAACCTAAGACACAAATCATAACACATTAGGTTAATGGGTTAGTAGAAATTAGGTCCATTAATTGTGTTAGACCTATGGTTAGATTAAAGATGGACTTAATTAGAGAATTGACTAAATCTAATCAATTGTTGTCTTAGATTAGGTCAAGGATTCTCTAGATCAATTACAATAGTTGTAGTTGGTCAAGTCCATATCTTTAACGAGAACCAAATGGACTTGATTCTTGGCTAAGCGGTCTAGCACGAACTGTTAGGTTGATCTAATCGAAACTAATTAAACCAGTTGGTGTCTAAGGTAAACCAGACCGGTGGTTTTTAATTGGGAGCCCGCTTACCTGGCCATTTCTGATGGTGTCTAAGGCAAGCTTTGGCAGACCCTCCCACTGATCGAACTTACCTGGCCTCTTGGTGAAATTATGTTTTGATCGGATCACTTGACTATTCAAGCTGACCCATGTCAGCTAGGGAAATCAGTGTGACTGATTTAGGTGCTCCTAGACCAGCCCTAGTCTCCCTTAAGCTGACTTGGTGAAGCTAGTGGGAGGATCATGATAAGCTGGTTCATCTGACTTCATCCTCTAAATTATTTAAATCCTCTAAAATTATTAGGTCCTTAAAATGATAAAGTTATGGAGATAACTGAGTCATAGCCTCCCATTAAGGTGTTTAATAATGAGTCCATTAACTCAATAATCATTGCAGACCCAAAGGCCTGGTGCTTGTTGACTAATGGAATTATCACCCATCATATGATGACTTGGAAGTGTCTCTCTAATGGTGGTTAGGTGAGCCAACCAAAGTTGGGCTTAATCATTCGTTGGTTAGATACACCAAGTATGATCATGTTAATGGTTGGACCTAACCGGATCCTTACAGTGGAGGACAAAGCCTACTGATTAGGTTTCTGGGGCAAAATTAAAATTACTAGAACTTATTTAGAGAAACAATTGGTTATGAACCTACCCTTAGATGTACATGGGTTGACCAACCAAAGTTGGGCTTGTGTGCAGTCTAAGTGGATTCTAGTACCCGCTAAGGAATTAGGGTAATTCCTCGAGTTGGAGGTAGAGGCTACCAATTCGAATAAAATAGTGGGAGAAACCTTTTGATTAAAGTCCAAATCTTTAGGTTTAATGAATCAATTACTAATTAGGTTATGGTTCTCCTTTGTGCAAATATGGCCACTTCCCTATCGCTCCGATCATTGTTGGACAATAATAAGTTGGTGGGACCCAACTTCGGTAGCTAGTACCGAAAGTTGAAGATAGTCCTGGAGCATGAACGGATCCTATATGTGATAATAGATCCTGCACCTGAGGAGCCAGCTGTCAATGCACGTGGAACAATCAGAGACACTTACCAGAAGTGGCTCAGTGATCGGACCACGGTGCGCTGTATCATGCTGGCTATCATGAGCGACGAGTTCAGTCGCAGATTCGAGACGGCTCAGCCAAAGGACAAGCTTCAAGTGTTGGAGGATGTCTTTGGCACACCCGATGACGTGGAGAGGCACAAGACTAGTTGTGCCATCTTCAACGCTAAAATGCGGGATGGTGCCTCTGTCACTGATCATGTATTGTACATGATCGAGCTGATGGAATGATTGAGCAAGCTCGACTTTTCTTTGCATGAGCAGCTTGGGAAAGATGCAATACTGAACTCGCTGCCCAAGTTTTATCTCCCATTCCTCACTCATTATAGAATGACAAAGCCTGAAGAGAACTACCACGGGTTACTGGGGTTGCTTCAGAACTTTGAGAAGGATCACCAACTTCACAAGGAGTCGGTGAATTTAGTGGGAGGTTCGTCTTCTGGTTCTTGACCTTTTGAGAAAGGGAAGAAGAACAAGAAGAAGAAAGTAAAGAAGGTGCAAGTTTAGGCTAGGACATCAGTGCAGAGCCAGACCAAAAAGGTCAAGCCTGATAAGAGTCTATTCTACTGGCAAGCACCCTAGATTAGATAGTGTGTCAGATATCTACTTATGGCACTGTAGGCTAGGTCAAGAGAGAATCTTCGAAGTTAGTGATTGTGAATCACTTCCAACCTGTGAGTCCTATCTTCTTGGTAAAATGACCAAGTCACCTTTTACTGGAAAAGGTGAGAGAGCTACTGAGCTCTTGAGCCTAGTACATACTGATGTATGTGGGCCCATGAGCACCAGTGCTAGAGGTGGATATTTCTACTTCATAACTTTCACGGATGACCTATCCTGATATGGATATGTCTATCTGATGAAACATAAGTCGGATTCATTTGAAATGTTCAAACGATTCTGAAGTGAAGTAGAAAAACAAACTGGGAAGAGTATTAAAACTCTTCGATCTGATCGAGGAGGAGAATACCTTTCTAGTAAATTTCTCACATATCTAGGAGAGAATGGGATTCTCTCCCAATGGACTCCTCCAGGAACACCACAGCATAATGGTGTGTTTGAAAGGAGGAATCGAACTTTGTTAGACATGGTCCGATCCATGATGGGTTTTTGCTAGTTTGCTGATATCCTTCTGGGGATATGCACTCGAATCGGCCTGTTATCTGTTAAATAGGATTCCAAGTAAGTCTGTAATTAAGACTCCATATGAGATATGGACAGGGCGTAAGCCAGTACTTTCACACCTTAGGGTCTGGGGGTGCCCGGCCTATGTCAAACGATTAGTCACAGACAAACTTGGACTTAGGTCTGACAAATGCTCATTCATAGGGTACCCCAAAGAGACAAAAGAATATTTTTTCTACCATGCTGATGAACAAAAGGTGTTCGTCAGCCTTAAGGCAATCTTTTTAGAAAAGGAGTTCCTTGGTGAAGGAACCGTTGCCTTTAAGGTTGAACTTGATGAAGTTCAATAGGTAGAAGGACCGACACCAATAGCTGAACCTGAGTCAGATATGATTAGATCAGATTCGAAGCCCAATATACCTGTACCATTAAGGCGATCCGGTAGAGTACCGCGTCAGCCGGACAGATACTACGGTTTCTTGATCCGGGACGGTGATCCCATTGAACTTGATGAGAATAATGAGGATCCGATCACCTATATGGATGCTATGCAGAGATCTGATTTTGAGAAATGGCTTGAAGCCATGAAATCCGAAATGGAGTCCATGAAGGTCAATGATGTATGGACATTGGTTGACCCACCTGAAGGGGTTAAACCCATTGGGTGTAAATGGGTCTTCAAAAGGAAGAGGGGCGCAGACGGAAAGGTGGAGACCTATAAAGCCCATCTGGTTGCCAAGGGGTATCGTCAACGTTATGGTATTGACTATGATGAGACATTTTCTCCTGTGGCAATGCTCAAATCTATTCGGATAATGCTTGCAATAGCTGCCCATCTAGATTATGAGATCTGGCAGATGGATGTAAAGACAGCTTTTCTGAATGGAGAGCTGACCGAAGAGGTGTATATGATACAACCTGAGGGGTTTACATCCACAGATGAGTCCAAGGTGTGCAAGCTTCAGAGATCCATTTATGGATTGAAGCAAGCTTCTCGGAGTTGGAACATGTGTTTTGATAAGGTGATCAAAATGTATGGCTTCATTAAGAATGGAGAAGATCCCTGTATCTATAAATGGGCAAATGATCCAGTTGTGGTATTCCTTGTCTTGTACGTGGATGACATTCTCTTAATCGAGAATGACATCCCCGCACTACAGGGAATAAAAGTTTGGTTGTCATCACAGTTCTCCATGAAGGACTTGGGTGAAGCATCCTACATCCTAGGGATGAAGATCTATAGGGATAGATCTAAAAGGATGCTTGGGTTATCCCAGTCCATGTACATAGACACTGTGCTGAAGAGGTTCAGCATGGAGAATTCCAAGAAGGGCTATCTACCGATAGGCCAAGGAATTTCTCTCTCTAAGAAGGATTGTCCGACAACTCCTGAAGAGAGAGAGCGTATGAGTAGAGTCCCATATGCTTCAGTCGTGGGATCTATCATGTACGCCATGACATGTACAAGACCAGATGTGGCATACTCACTAAGAGTAGTGAGTAGATACCAATCTGATCCTGGAGAAAACCACTGGAAAGTGGTTAAAGCCATCCTTAAGTATTTGAGAAATACTAAGGACCAATGGTTGGTGGCGAGTCAGATCTGAAACTTGTGGGGTTCACAGACTCCAGCTTCCAATCTGACCATGATGACAGCAGAAGCATGTCGGGTTATATCTTTACTCTGAATGGTGGAGCCATCTGCTGGAAGAGTTCCAAGCAGCATACTGTGGCAGACTCTGTTTGTGAAGCGGAGTATATCACAGCATCAGATGCCGCGAAGGAAGCTGTGTGGCTGAAGAAATTCATCAACGAGCTCGGAGTAGCACCCTCCCTCGATGGTCCGGTCCTGCTCTATTGCGACAGCACTGGTGCCATAGCTCAGGCGAAGGAACCCAAAGCACATCAGCGGACGAAGCACATCTTGCGCCGCTTCCACCTGATCTGAGAGATCATGGATCGAGGTGACATCGACCTTCAGAAGATCGATGGAAAGGAGAACCTAGCTGACCCCTTCACTAAAGCCTTGGCAATAAAGGAGTTTGACAACCACAAGTCTAAGATGGGTATTAGATACTGTGCCGAGTGGCTTTAGGACAAGTGGGAGTTGTTGGGAAATGTGTCCCAAAAAGCCAATCGTCAAGCTGTTGACGGTTGAGCAACCAAGTATTGTAATTGATTTGTTAATAAATAAAATATATTTGGCATTTTCATCATAAGCTTTCATCTTCTAATGAACTCCGTTGTTATGATGAAGTCCTTAGGACTATTTAGATTCGATAAAGAGAGGATTTATCGATTAGTCCTTAAAACTGTTCACGACCAAATGATAGGCTGTTAATAAGGACGACAGCTTCTATCGAGCATAGGTCGCTGTAGGCCATATGGGTTGGTTGTCCTCTTAACCAAAGAGTGTGGAGACACTGGTATGGCATACAGGTGAGATGTAAGGGTACATCATCATTGAACGTGACCAACTCCAGAGCATTCTGCTGTCGAGAATGTCTCTGATGGGATATAGGTATAAGTGTCCCTTAGACTTGAGATCGCCTCAGTGACTTGCAAGCAACTCACTGTGCTTTGGTACTGGACTAACTGAATTTCTAATTCAGGGATGGAAGGCTTCTGGGCACAGTCAAGTACTTGCGAAGTCAGAGTGTGATCGAGATGGGATTGACCACTCCAAGAGTTGGAGAAGAATGAGTCGCTGTATTTCAATTTAGCAAAACCTTGGCCAGGATAATCCATCAGATGGATTTGATATTTTGAAATACAATGTGGACAACCTGATCAGAGTTGACAGTTAAACTCTGGGGTGTCCTATGATCATTTTGGTCAAGGGGATGAATTATATGAAAACTATATCCGCATGGATTCTAAGGATGTTGTTCTACACATTCGACCTATCCGGTCGTCGGGTACCATTGCTAGATGGTCACTTTGATTGGTATAGAAATTTATTCCTATGCTACCGGCTTAGGTTCGAACCTATGAGGTCACACACATTAGAGTTCATGATCCCATCAGATGGTTGATCAACAATTAAGAATCGTTCTAGGGTTAAATGATCAATACGATTGACATTTAACCCAGTGCAAGTGTTGCAGGAGGATCGATTAGCAATTCGATTGCTAATTGGCTTAATTTGATTAAGCCAATGGGCTGAGATTAAGTCTAATTAAATATGATTTAATTAGATTTATTTTGGACTTGATTGGATTAAGTCCAATTGGTTTATTGGATAAGCCAAGTGCAAAGAAAGACTAGTCCTAGTTCAACTAGGACTTGGGTCAATCTAATTTCTAATTTAATTAGAAAATTAAATCAGATTTAAATCTAATTTAATCTGATTAAATTAGGTTCTTAATTAGGTTAAGATCTATTTTAATTGGGTTGATCTAATTTTGATTTGATTTGGTTTGGAAAACCAAATTAAAACAAGTCATGAGACAGAATCCTAGTAGGACTAGGATTCCACCTTGCACCACATAAGCCTTTTCCATGCCCTCTCTCTTAATTCAATGCCAATCTCCACTTATTTTGTGCGACAAAAGCCCTTTCCCAGATCTCTCTCACGTTCATGAAAGGTCTCTTCTCTTCTTTCTTACATGGAAGGTGGTTTGGATCAAATCTAAAAGGAATAAGTTTGGATTTCGAATTCTATGAGATAGAGTTTTAGAAATCCAAAACTCTTTCAATTTTGCACCGAATTTATCCAAATTTTTTTTGGAATTTTCATGTATTTTAGGGTATACATTATGCACCCTTTTCTTGTGATCCATGCACAAAAATATGGAGGAGGTGCTCAAGAGTTGGGCGTCCCTTAACTTGCCATGTTTGGATAAGCCTTGACTAGGTGTTTGACCTAGACAAGGACTCTATCATATCTCTCTATATAAGATGAGTTTCTTCATGAAATTTAAGAGAGAGATAGATATTTGAGAGACCTTTCTTCCATCTAAAAATTAGAGAGAAATACCTTTGGGTTGTGGAGATATAAAAGATGCAAGTTAGGGCGTTTAGAGAAAAAAATATGAAGAAGAAGAGGGTCTTCTTCTAGGATTTTTATTTTCATATCTTTCCTCCTTCCATCTTGAGTTTCCTGAGAGCGTCTCAGATCTGAAACTTCTCCTTCTACTTTTCATCTTTGGAAGAGTCTAAATCAAGAAGAAGAAGGCACCTGATCAACCATCAAAGAAGGATCAGCGCAGTACTAGCATACTGTGCTGATTTCCTGAAGCAGGACTTCTGATCGAGATTCATGGTTTCGTGTGGACGACTCCTAGAGGCCGGACACGTGTGCGGCTTGCAACATCATCCTCAAACCCAGATCAGCAAGGTTAGAACGTCTAACTTGCAAGGTAATAGATCTGATCTATTGTTTAATACATACATTAGATGTAGTATAGAAACATGTTGATATGATCAACATGTAGTTCATGCTATATTTATATATTTTAATTTTTGATTTAATGCCATGTAATAATCATGTAATAGGATCTTAGATCTAGTAATTTTCTAATCTTAAAAAATAAATTTTGATTTATTTTAGTCTTCCGCTGTATGATCTTGAAAAAGTTTCAAGATCCAACCCTCTTTTTCAAGATCTAACCCTGAAATCCTAGATCTGGTTCCTTCACCTCCTTCATTTCATGCATTGTTTCATCTTAATTCTTCCTCTTCTCTCTCTCCTCTCTACCCAAGAACCTTACCCTCCCCATCATTGACCTGCCCCACTGTCGGCCCTGGCCCCGGCCCCGGCCCCGACCCCCTTTGGACCCTTCTTCCTTAGCCCTAACCCCTTTGGCCCTACGCCCAGCCTCCTTTTGGCCCCGGCCCCCTTTGGCCCCACCTCCCTCAGCCCTGGCTCCCTTTGGCCTCACCTCCCTCGACCCCGGCCCCCTTTGGCCCCACCCCTCACCTCCCTCGATTCGAGCCCCCTTTGAACCCGCCTTCCTCTGCCCCGACCCCTTTTGGGCCCATCTCCCTCCGCCTTGACCCCCGCATCCCTCAGCCCCGACCCTCTTTGGCCCCGCCTCCCTCAGCCCCAGTCCCTTTGGCCCCACCACCACATTCTTTGATCGAAGGTAAAGCCCTCTCTAATATTTTTTAGGATAACAAATTTTTTGATATTTTTTCTCATCACCAAACAAACTATCACTTTTAGAATTATTTTTTGGGCTGTGCCAACGAGTTTTGGGTTGTGCCGGTGGGTTCTGGGCCATGCCACTTTATGAAAAATATTTTTTTTCTTTTTTTCTTTTTTTATAAAAAGACTGTGATGATTTTGAATAGAAAATGGTTAATTCTTAGCATGATTTTAATGATATTTTTTTTATTTTTTCTTTTTTTCTATAAATATTTTAACAATTCTAAACGGCAAGGCGATCTTGGATGGTCTGCGGCTATTTAGCAGGCAACCATTCACAACCAATTTGGTTTAATTGTAGCAGATACCGAAAGTAACATTGCAATGCATGATTAAATGATGAATCTGAGCCTTCTTTTTACTTTTATTTTCTTCACTTTTCTAATTTCTTATTCTTTTGCATTGCATAGAACTATAGACTTATCTTTTAATTAATGTACATATTCTATGACATCTGCATATTTATATATTTTTATATAGATGAGAGAATTATGTACATTGGTCAATTGATTATCCACTATGAATAGTTTGAAAAATATAAATAATTCTATAGGTTATTACAGTAATCAAACAGTATGCTGAGGGTTCAAAAAAAATTTCGGACAGTATTTTTCTTTTATTCTCCTTACATGGAAGAACTAAGGAGAAATACAGTTGAAATTTCTTTTGACCTATTATATATCGTTTGATTACTATAATTGATTTATAGAATTAATATAATTTTTGAATGGGATAGGATCTATCTTTACTTATTAGTTGATCATAGGATGTATTTATTACATATCTAAAAATGATATTTAATATATTTTTATTTCTTCAAATATTTGTTTATAATGCATACAATATTTGGTTAGTCTTTCTCAACTTGTTATGATTGAAATAACATATTTTGTTTGCATATGTAATGATGTTATGAACTCTAAGTATTGGTATGCATGCACAAATTATGAGCAATTACTATCAAATTATCTTGATGTTATTGTGTTATGTCTCATTTCCACACATGATTTTATTGCAGTATCATCATTTTTATAATGGATAAGGGGTGGATGAAGTTGAGTAGGCTCTCGCCAGAATATGAGATTGGACTTCAAAAATTTTTTGATTTTGCTATAGAGAAATTTGAGAACCATGGACTTATCCAATGTCCTTGTAAGAAGTGTATGGTAGGCCTTGGCTACCTTATCAAGATGTAAATGATCACCTCATTATTTATGACTTTAAACTCAACTATTAAATTTGTTAAGATCAACATGATGAGTGTAGGCCGCAAGAAGGCAATCAATATGATGAAAAAGTAGAACAAATGATTCGTGATATCTTTCCATTTGTTGGCCACAATGACGGTGCATCCACATCCATGCCTGATTCTGTGGTCAGTGAAATGACAAACAATGAGGATGTGGAGAAATTCTACAAGTTAATAGAGGATGCTAATGTTCTGTTGTATCTTGGGTGTGAAAAGATGGTGAACCTTGAGTTCTTAATTTGGTTGTATCATGCGAAATGCTCCAATGAGTTCAGTAATAATGGAGTGAACTATATACTAGAGCTTTTGGAGGATATTCTTCTGGACAATGCATAAATCTTAAAGAATAATTCTAAGACATTGAAGATTATTGAACAGTTAGACTTTACTTACAACATGATATATGCATGCCTTAATGATTGTATGCTCTATTGGGAGGAGGATGCCAATCGAAATGAGTGCATGAGGTGCAGTGTATCAAGATGGAAACAGAATAAAGATGGCACGTCGACTTATGTTCCTCAAAAGTTGATGTGATACTTTTCTTTAATATCGAGACCATAAAAGTTGTTTATGTTAGCAAGAATATCGAAGGATATGAAATGGCATGAAGATGAGCGAACAAAAGATGATGCATTGAGGCATCCAACTGATGGAAAGGCATGACAAAAGTTTAATGAAATGCATCTCGACTTCACACAAGAGATACACAATGTGAGGTTTGGCTTGTCATGTGATGGTTTTAACCTGTTCAAGTACATGAATACCAACCACAGTGTATGGACAGTATTTACTCATGTTTACAAGCTTCCACCATGAATGTGTATGAAAAAATCCTTCGCTTTCATGACAGTGCTCATCTTTGGATTGATGGAGGTGGAAAATGACATTGATGTCTATTTGCAGTCTCTTATTATTGAGCTGAAATAGTTGTGGAGCGTTCAAGATGTTCCAACTTTTGATGCTTTGATGAATGAGTCATTCTCCATACGCATGGCACTTATGTGGATAATAAATGACTTTCCAGCTTACGCCCTCGTATTGGGTTGGAGCACAAAAGGTGAGCTAACATGCCTAATTTGTGAAAAAAATATCCAATCTAAAAGGTTGACAAATCGGAGGAGCTTTAGCTTTATGAGGCATCGACACTTTCTCCATCGAAACAATCCATATAGAAGGGATGCACGCTCCTTCGATGACACTATTGAAGAAGGTGAGGCATCTAGTCGGATGTTTGAGAGTGAGGTGTTGAGAGAGTTGGATGGTCTTAGTGTTAAATTTGAGAAAGGTGATCTGATTAGTGGTAAGAAGAAGCATCGATCAAAGGTAGATGACACACACTTTAATTAGAAAGAAAAAAAAATATTTTTTGACTTACCATATTGAGAGATAAACTTATTGTGCCACTACTTAGATATCATGCACATTAAAAAAAATGTACGTGAGCTCCTATTGGCAATGATCTTGAATATCAAGGATAAGATCAAGGATGATTTGAATTTTTGATTTATCTTGAAAGAATGGGGTATTAGGAAATCACCCCACTCAGAGCTAGTAGGGGGAGAATAGTGGAGGCTCCCTCATGCATGTTATATTATGAATGCCATCGAACGATCGATATTTCTTCATGTGTTGGAGAACATAAAGGTCTCAAATGGATACTCAAGCAACATATCAAAGCATGTGAATAGTAAGGATGTGAGACTTGATAAAATGAAGACTCATGATTACCATGAATTGATGCAGGAGTTGATCCTAATAGCTCTTCACCATGTGTTATCAAAAAATATGAGAATGGCTGTTATTCATCTTTGCAACTTTTATAGAGATATTTGTGTGAAGAGGTTACTTAAGAAAGATATGAAAGAAATGAAGGCAAAGGTGGTGACTATATTATATGATTTGGAAAAGATATTTTTACCATCATTTTTCACAGTTATGATGCATCTCACCGAGCACCTTATGAAGGAAGTTACATTTGGAGGTCCAGTATTCTATCGATGGATATATCCTATCGAGAGAAATATTCAAACATTGAAATCTTATGTAAGACATATGAATCACCCAGAGAAATCCATAGCAGAAGATTATTTGAGTCAAAAGTATATGACTTTTTGTACCATATACTTAAACAAGCTCTAGACACGTCATAATCAGCCAACGAGGAATCAGGATGATTAGTATGAGTTGATTGAGCCTGCATTTGAGTCTATTCCACAGTCAGATAGACTTCCCACTTCATACCACCTCACTAATTTGAGCCTTGAAGAAAGTGATAAGGCACACTACTATGTGTTGTTCAATTGTGATGTCATTGAGCTATACATAAGGTGAGGTACTCAATCTTATTTATTTCTCATTACTTAGAAGAAAATATCCCATTATACCTAAATTTATTTTTTATGTAGCAAATATAAAGAGGTTAAAAGAGTAAAATACGATGCTCTAAGTATGCGGAAAAAAGAGAAAATGCATAGCAAAAAGTTTTCTGAGTGGTTCAAAGATCATGTAAGCGAGCACATATTTCTATCTTGTACATCTTATTTGAACATGTTTACTAATTAGGTATCATCTTCTTAGGTATGAAGATTATCACTTGATGATGTGAGCTATGAAGTGCGTGCTCTATCAATGGAACCTAATCATACTGTGCGTGAGTACAAACAGCTCATCATCAATGGCTACAAGTTCAATATTCACAATCGAGCTCAAAACATGGCAACACAAAATAATGGCATGATGTTGATCACCACTACTGGGTGTTATGCTAGCTCGAGGGATTCACAGCCTCGTACAGAGGATCTGAACTATTATGGGGTTGTGGAGAAGATAGTCTTAAACTACTATTCTAAAGAGAGGGTTGCGTTGATGAAATACGATTGGTTTAACACATTGTCTCAGTCAAGGATGAAGACTGATGAGTGCAATTTTATTTTCATCAACATGCAATGCCATCTTCGTACTGAAGAACCGTATATACTTGCCTCCCAAGCTAGTCAAGTCTTCTACATGAGTGATCCCTTAAAGCCTTAATGTGGTGTTGTTGTGAGGATGGTACCTAGGCATATCTTTGACTATATCGAGATTGAAAATGATGTTGAATCATGCATACAAAGTGTTCCTCTAGGACAAAACTTATCTAGTGTTATCGAGATCCCAGCTATATTTGTTAGGAGCGATGGTGATGTCCATATTGTAGATGTCAGTAGGCGATAAGTTCAACATTCTGGTATAAATGTTAGTATTTATTTATTGATGCTCTACTAATATTATCGTTCATGTTATATTTGTTAATGTTTATTAACGTTGTAGGTCACAATGGCACCAAAATACCATCTAGTTTTCACCCCCGCCCCTCGACGAGCTATGCAGAGCTCGGCATCTGAGCCGCTGTTGGCGCAAATTTCATCCACCTCTGCATCAGCTTCAGCTTTGCAGGCACATACTCCACCCACCATCACATCTGAGCCTCCACCGACAGCCACATCACCAGCCTATGCATCTTCAGTACATACTCCACCCATCGATAAGGCTCCACCGGCATCCACATCGCACGATCCTAGTGAGAATAGATTTTTATTGTGTCAATTATTTATTTATTTATTTTTTATATAGTTATTGCACACTCTTATATATTCATATTTTCATTGCAGGTGTATCATCCAGTAGGATCTTTTACAGTCCCACATGCATGCCGCATGTGTGGAACCACCAACATCAAGTTATGATGGAGTATGATGCGGAGGGGAGGCTAGTAGGAGAGACTACATGGGAGATGCATTTCTTTGTCAGTGTACTTGTGAGGTGGTCTGACATCATTTTCGTACTGCCCACAGATCGGTGATTGATGGATGCTGGTGTCAAAGACTGGATGTAGAAGGAGGTTTGGGTAAGTATGTCTTATATATATATATGTGATATGTTTACAATATGTTTGATTAGAATAATTTTATAACTAATTTTGATAACTTTGTACAGAGAAGGTATGACTTTCTAGATTATGAGAGAGCTCGAGATACCCGATTGTAAAAGATTGAAGAGTTATACTGAAACTACAAGATCAAGCTCCACAAATGATGGCTAGAGCACCATAGGGACACAGAGGAAGAGCTTATTCTTTGGATCCAGGACTATCCCTCGAGTATGTGGGAGGGGATGGTCAAGCATTAGAGGAGCTAGCAGTTCTAGATTTAATTTGTAACTTGTAAATTTTTTATTACTTTGATAATTATATTTGATTTTAACTTATGTGATTTAAATATTTTTTAGACTGTATCTCATCAGAATCGAGAAAATCGACTGCTTCGGAGTACAGACACTCTCGACTGTAAGTCTATGACCAGTCGTGTGCATAGAGAAGTAATGAATTCTGATCCTTTAATTTATAAGTTATTGAATTATTATTTTTGCATGTTTCTAACAAGCTGATTGATTGTTATAGCTAACGAGCGAGGGGGTGATACCCAGCCATAGTGCCATCTTTTGATCGAGTCATACGGATAAGAAGGGCAAGCTGATGAATACCATGATTGGGAGGATTTTTGTAAATAATAATGGCATGTTATAATTTCTTATGATTCACTCGTTTCACTTTGATAATGTGTATGGTAGTAGGATTTCTTAGGATTTATTCACTCATATTTATGCCGAAATTTTTTGAGATTTTATTTGAATTTGTAATTGTAGGAGCAGTTAGACGTGTTTGCGAGCAAGGACTCGGATACCTCTGGCCCCCATGACCATCTGTCTCAAATCTTGAGACCTGAGTGCTCTGGGAGGATTCATTGTAGGCTCGAACATATGTCGAATAGCTATTGGTTTGAGGCGAGCATCTTCTCACACACTTTTGAGATCGTCAGTCAGGAGCAGCTTGATGAGGCCTTGGCATAGGCAGCTCAGGCTCAGGAGAGCACATCTCAGGCTGAGGAGTGCGCATCTGAGGCTTAGAAGTGTGCAGACCAGCTACAGAGCATCATGTCCGCTATGGTGATATAGCTCTCCACTACTTTTGGAGCTAATTTTTTGAGCATTTAGGATATATTGGTTAGCTTTTTAGCTCCAGCCCCTCCAGCCCCTAATGCAGCCCCTTCCACTCCTGCTACAACCCCTCCCAGTCCTGCTTCAGTCCCTCTTGGTGATGATGAGATGCTTGGAGAGGAAAATTTTGATTTGACTAATTTTTGATATATTTTATTTTTATTTAAAAAATATTGTAATATAATTTGAGTATTTGAGAAATATTATACTTGTTATTGAGTTTTATATAAAATTTTTGATTCTTGCAAGTTTTAGTTTGAGTAATTATATATTGAACTACATCTATCAGATAAAAAAAAGATAAAAAATTATAAATTTATGCTATTTCTGCTGGTCAACAAGTAATGGCAGTGGTTGCACAACCACTATCGTAGTCGTGCCAACCGCTGCCATAATTTATGGTAGCAGTTGATAAACCACTGGTATATACTTATAGCAGCGGTTGTATAACTGTTGCCATAGATTGACATATGGCAATGATTTCCTAACCGTTGCTATAGAAGATATAGCAGCGATTAGATAACCGCGGCTATAGATGGCTATCACAGCAGTTGGAGAACCGCTGCTATAGATGGCTATAGCAGCGATTGGAGAACTACTACTATAGATGGATATAGCAGCAGTTAAAAAATCACTGCTATTGAAAGCTATAGTAACGATTTTCCAACCACTGCTATAGCCAATCTATAGCAGCGGTTGGTAAACCACTGCTATACAGTTTGTTATAGCAGCGGTTGAGTAACCGCTGCTATAACCTATATATGGCAGTGGTTGCGACAATCGTTACCATAGATCTACGGCGACGGCCACAGTGACAACAGTTGCAGAACTACTGCCGTAGTTTGTGACAACTATTTTTTGGGCTATGACAGTAGTTTGAAATCGCTATCGTAGTCCCTTTCTATAGTAGTGATCTCAAAATCTACAACAAGGCAATATTAAATATCAATTCTGAAAAATGGTTGAAAGTTATGAAGTCAGAAATTGACTCAATACACTTTAACCAAGTTTGGACTTTAGTAGATCCACCAAAAAATATAGTACCTATTAGATATAAATGGATGTATAAGAGAAAGATATATTTAGATGGAAAGGCAGAGACCTTTAAAGCAAGACTTGTGGCATGAAGGCATTGACTATCAGAATACCTTTTCATCAGTAGCTATGCTGAGTCTATTCAAATACTACTTGCAATTGCAGCATCTCATGATTATGAGATATGACAGATAGACATAAAAACTATTTTTCTAAATGGATATCTTGAGAAAGATATCTATATAGAATAGTCTCTGGGTTTTACTTTAAGTGATGGAGATCACAAGGTCTGCAAACTATAAAAATTTATTTATGGATAAAAGCAAGTATCTCAAAGTTGGAATACTCATTTTAATAATGCGATCAAATCATTTGATTTCATTAAGAATGAGAAGAAATCGTGTGTTTATAAACAAATCAGTAGGAGTGCTATCACATTTTTCATACTATATGCAGATGACATCCTTCTAATTGGGAATGATGCTCCTATGCTGACTTCGGTTAAGGTCTGGTTATAAAAAAAACTCTTCATGAAAGATCTTGGGGAAGCATCCTATATTTTAAGGATAAAGATCTATAGAGATAGGTCTAGAAAGATGTTAGGACTTTTATAGAAGATATTTATAGAGGAGGTACTAAAAAGATTCAGTATGAAAAACTCCAAGAGAAAATTTCTACCCTTCAGACATAGAATTCATCTCTCCAAGAAGACGTTATTGACCCTATAATTGATTTTGATGATTATCAAATTTTGAGTAATTATGGTACTAATCATGTGTTTCAAGATTGGATGTAGAATTTTTCAAGTATTCAAAATGAAAAATTTATTTTAAGGATAAATCCTCTCAAGATGCCATGCCATAGTACTTAAAAGAACAAGTTCACACAAGTTTGGATGGCTCATTATGAAAAAAATAAGATTGAAAAAAGAAAACATAAAATTGAAAGAAGCAAATATCATTTGAAAGTATTGGAGCCAAGAAATTCAAATTTATGAGGCTAGAATATGAAGAAAAATGAAGTTAGAAGGTTTAGAGCTAACTTCAGGAGGTTTCGAGTTGACTCTGGCATGTTAAAGAAGACTGGCATAAATCCGAGTCGACTCAATTTCAATATGAGCTGACTCTCTCAGAGAAGATACAAAATTATATTTTTAAGATCCCTACTCGAGCCAGCTCGATTTCAATATGAATTGATTCGCTTGTAAACTGAGCCGACTCATATGCAAATAGAGCTGACACCATTCACGGGGATAGCAATAATGGTTAATTTTTTATACTTTTTTAATAGTAGTTTTTGAATTTAATAGTTACTTTAAGCTCTCCAATGGCTAAAACTCATTCTCAAACCTCTTCCAACCCAATTAAAAGCTAGAGAATTATTTGAAAAGAAAGATTAAGAGAATTAAAGAGGAAAACTTTTAGTTTGAGTGAGGAACATTGAATACTATTGAAAAGAGAAGAAATAAGATAAATTAGTGCACATATTTGAGAGCTTTTAAAGAGTGATGTTCTCTAATATTTTTTACATCCTCTCAAGTATCAAAGAAGAGAAGTCAAGCATCAAAAGAGCAACTCTTCATCAACTTTCTCCATGTCTGAAAGAGTTTATTTTCTATTGTTCTTGTGTGCTGAAATTTTTATTTATTGTATTTTATTTTCTTTACAAGCTTCTTTAGGAGAAAGGCCCATCCAAGCCCAAAATTAGATTTTGTAGGTTTTGGTTGGTGAGTCTATAAAACCAACTAGATTGATTGTGAATTCGAAAAATAATCGATGCAAGATTTTGGTTGGTGATCCCGAAAAATCAATTGGATTTATTTGTGAGTCTGAGTAAAACAAACACACTATAATCAAAAAGATTATAGTAGAATTTTCAAGAGACTCTTGAGGAGTGGACGTAGGTGTGGGATTGTATCGAACCACTATAAATTTGATCATATTTGTATTGTGCTTTTCTCTGCTTGCTTGACTTATTTTTTATTTCTTGCTTAGCATTGTCTTAATTTTTGTATAGCTTATTCTGTATCTTAATTCTACTGCAACATATTGTATACACCCCACAATCACATAAGATAGCTTAATTTGAAGCACATTATTGCTTATATTTCAAATCTAGTTAAAATTTTTAAAGAACCCACTTCACCCCTCCTCTTGGGTTGCTATCTTTTTGGGTAATAATTGGTATCCGAGTAGATGTTCTGTTATTTGTTGTTGACCTAATGGTCTAAAGCTAAAGATCATGACAAGCCAAATAAAATTTTTGTTTAGTGAAGGACATCTTATAAATCACCCTCCACTATTTACTGGATTAAATTATACTTATTGAAAAGCTAAGATGAAAATCTTCATACAAGTGCATGATTATAATTTATGAAAGATTATAGTCAATGGCCTACACACATCCAATACATTGATTTATAATAAAAAAATGATTCAACTAAATGCTAAGATCATAAATATGCTTTGTTGTTCATTGGACTTAAATGAATTTAACTTGATTTTCTCTTGGATTTTAGTCAAATAAATTTGGGATAAATTAGAAGCAACCTACGAAGGAGCAAATCAAGAACAAGAATGAAGCTCCAAAGATGATAAAGATGCATCCCCCAACTTATGCCTCATGGGTCATGCAAATAAGGAGGAGGGGAAGAAGAAGAAGAGGAAATAAAAAAAAAATATTGATTAAGGAGGAGCAAGACAAAGGAAAAAAAATTAAGAAAGAAGAAGAATGTATCTCAAATCCTTGCCTTAAGACTAATGACAATGAGGTAATTTTTGAAAACTCTTTTGAGTTGACTTTTGATGAATTATTTGAAGCCTTCAATGATTTAATAGATGAATTTAAAAAATTGAGACTAAAAAATAAAGAACATAAAAAGTCTAATTTATTTTTGGCTAAAGAAAAGAATAAGATTTTAATAAAAAAAGAAGATCTTTTGAAAGAAATGAAAATGTTAAAAGAAGAAAAAGAAATTCTTTTAAAATTTAAAAATTTTCTTATTAAAGAAAATGTTAAGCTTAAAAAAGAGATTGAAATATTGAAGCCTATACTAGAAAAATTTATAATTAATTCACAAAAGCTTTAATTAATGTTAAATAACTAAAAGACTATTTTTGATAAAGCTGAAATTGGTTACAATTCGTTAAGAAAATAGAAATTTGTTAATAATATATTTAGGAAAGCTTCACATGCAAATAACTCTATAGTTTGCTTCAAATGCAACAAAGTAGGCCATAAAATTTTAGAATATAATATTAAAAAATTTGGCCATACTTTAGTTAGATAAATTTGAGTTCCTAAAGGAACTATGTGTACTAATTCAAATAAATTGAAGTTGGCTTAAGTACTAAAAATTAAGAAGTAATTTTGCAGGTATGCCAAGCATCCAAAGATATGAAAGGAGCAAATTCTTAAAAATAGATACTTAAGACCTAAAGTAGATTGATTATGCTATTTGGTAAAAGCTGAACTTATTTTTATATTATACCATCATTGTTTGTAGAATTTATTTACTTGAATGATTGATTTTGATGCTTCATATGTAGGCATGATACACTCTTTATCTTGAATGCTTTTATGTATTGTTTACTACAAGTATATGTTGTATTTTAAAATCAGCAAACTCTCTTAATGGTTTACATTATGTTGTTTTAATTGTTATAAGCATAAGTTTTTACTCTAAATTTAGTATGCTCTTTTAAACTCTCATATTATGCTATCATTTAAGAAACCTAAATTAAAATAAACTTGGCTGCATAAGAAAACACTTATATGCAAATTATATGAAATTATGTGTGTATCTTACAAAGTAAACTTTAATATTCTCATAAGTTATCTAATAATTGAAATATCTGAAAAATTATATGATTTAACGAACATCAAGATAAGATATTTACTCATAAAAGATCATTTGCTTGATATTGATGATTTGAAAGAATAATGCCTTATAAGCCAATCGTATATGGGATGCAATAGGATATTTTCTATAATTTATCTTTCAAACTCATATGATTGATATTAATTTATTAATAAAATAAATATTTTTTTATTGTATGCTGTATCTTATTATTTTGAGATTATAATGAACCCTATAGATCCGGACAATAATTTTAGGATCGTGATGAGATCACGCCAGTGAGACCTAAATCTTTAATAGCCATGACCTAAAATAATTTTAGTCATTGGTTCATTGAGTCGGAGATCAATGATATCAATTAGACTAGCATATCCTATATATGCTAAAAAATGAGGGTGGATGATCTCACAACCACTTATGTGGTGATACTAATATAAGAATATAGGTGCTCATTAGAGAATGAGTTCACTAAATAGATCTGCGAGAGGATGGAGTCTTATTTACATATCAACTAATGATTCTCTAGTGAGAGTTGTGTAAGTGATCTTATGACCTGAGATCACCATGGTACCTTGTGTACATGGATCTATATTTTGGTTCACTTCCTAACTTGATTCTTCGATCCTTGTATGGGATGTTCTGGATATGATGAAAAGTGCATGGAGGTTGTGAGTAATCAATAAAAGATTAGTTACTCCTAATAAGGAGAACGAACATCCTATGTGATCTCATAAGTCAATAATTTTGAAAGTCTTTGACCAAAGTAGGATGATAACTAGAAAAAAGTTTTTAATGTATCATCAACTGAATCATCACCTTCTGATTGAGATATATAAAGATAAGTAATTGGGTTTGATATATTTTTATGCCCACAGCTCATCTGGGATGTTGTTTGATTGAAGGATTGAATTATATGGTAACTTATCACTGAAGAATATTTTGATAATTTTTTATCAAAATTTTAAATCTTTCAGATAGTCATGATATGTTACTAGATGTCAATCTTGATTTGTAGACTCGTTAGAATTAAAAAAGTTTAATTCTGAAATCAATTAGGAAGAGTCCTAGTTGATTGGGACTCTTCGGGTGACCTAATCTGATCAGATTAGGATTACGTCGAAAGTCTTGATCCACTGCTGGTTAGATTTGAAACCCAATGGGTCACACACTTTGAGATTTAATTTTGATCTAATTTAACTAGAGTTTAATATAAATTTAAGGGTTAATTTGATATACTAGCATATTATATTAACCCAAATTCCTAAATTTGTTTAGATCAAAGTGTTTGAGCTAACCTAGACCAGTTGTCTTTGACCTAATGGGATTGGGTCTATCTTGATTGGATTCTTATCCAACTAGAAATAATTTCAAGTGGAGAAGGACTCCCCTATGCCCACTAGATGCCATGCCAAAAAATTAATTGCCGCCCCACTCATTTTAGCGTGGGAAGATGAAGAGTCCTTCTTCATGAAGACTCTTATCTTAACATGTTGTCTTAATTTCTCAACCTGATCTCTTATGCTTTGTCACCAATTAAAGTGAGATTTTTATGACACACAGAAGAGGGAGAGTCCTTCTGTGTGAAGGCTCTCTTGCACCATAATTTCACATGATGAATTTATTCACCGCATGAGAAAGTGGGGTGCCAACGAGCGCCAAAGGTTGGTGCCCCTTGGTCCCATCTCACATCTCTTGGTCCCTTATATATATGGGACATCCCATATATCCCAGGTGCTGGGAATTTGGATTGAAACTAGAGATAAGTGGTGTGTAAATCAAAGAGAAAATTCTAAAAAAAATCTAAGAAAAAGGCAAGGAGAAATTGAGCGGCAAAAGTTATAAGAAGGGTGGTGAGAGAATTAGCAAATGTTGCTAATGTGTCCTAGGATTTGGTTTTCCATATGTTGGAGCTAAAAATTAAATCTTAGATTGTGAGACATCTGAAGAGTATCTTCTTGACATGATCCTGGTAGCAAATTTGGAGGCAACTAGGCTTTGGTGTGATCATTCCTTGAGTTCGAAGCCGGCAGTGTTCTTAAGAAGATAAGGCTGTGGCAGTGCACCGGTTAAGAAGGACCTTGGCCAACTTTCGTGTGCATCACCATTGGAGGACTTCTATTTTGGAGTCTCATGGAGATTACCAATGTGTCACATCATCATTTTGGTGAAAGTAAAAATTCTATCCCTTTTTGCATGCTTGTTTTGTTTTGATCGACATCGGCAAGATTATTCTAGGGTTTGGATTTCGGCTTGATAGTTTTACTTGTTAAAACTATTGATTTATTTAATTTTTAAAATTTTTAAAATTATTTTTTACTATGTGGCCAAAATCCAACAGTGGTACCAGAGCTACTCTGTCTGATTCGATCAAACAAGTGCAAAGTAGTGGCATAGAATTATTCTTGTTCATTTATTGCTAAGAATATTACTTCAATTTTTAGCATCAATCTTTAAAATCAAAAAAATATTTTTGACTTTATATGTACCATAGTTTTAAATTTTAGTTATTAAAATTATGAATTTATGATAATTTAAAATTTATATTATCATGGTAGTGTGATGCTTAAATCGATACATGGTTAAGGATGTTATGCATGCCTAATATGATTAGGGTTGCTTTATTATTTCAATTTTGCTTGTCATATGTTATGACTTGAATTGCACCCTTATATAATTTTTTGGCATAATTATATGATTGCTATTGTGATTTGTGATTACATGCTGAATTGCATAATATGTAAAGTACATTTTATGTAGTCGTAGTTAGGATGTGCTGAGACCAATTCAAAGACTTTCTTAAAAATTATATTAAGTTGTAATGTCGGAATTCACTTTCAAATCAAAAGTCGAATTCTTTTGACTAATTGGTGTTGAGAAAAGTGTAAAAGATGGTTTTCTAATTAGGTCCATATGTTGGCCTAGCCAACTTTGTTAGTGTCTGAGAAAAGCTGCAAGAAGCCTCTCACCTACTGACCTGACCAATTTGATCTTATTAAATTTTGGACTTAGATTGTTTAGTGATGTAGACATTATAAGAGCCTTCCTTCAAACTTGGTCAATAGAGTATGTCAAGATCTTAGTGAGCTTGTTGTGCTATCCATGAGGCTTACTATAGAAATTGATATGATGTTGATCAAGTACATTCTGATGCTTATGATATATTTTGAATAATGTTGCTTTGTTGTGCTCTCCACAAGGACAGCATTATTTCAGTATGATCGTATGGGATTGAAAGGTCAACTTAACTAAAACACTATAGTTTGTTGTGCTATCCTCAAGACTATATGTGATCTAGAGGCCAAAGAGAAAAATATTGAGAATTATAGAGGTACAATTGGTAAAGAGTTACCCACTCTTGAACTCATGAATACTTGTTGTGCTATCCACAAGGTGTTTGTGAGGAATAAGAACCTCAACCCCACTAAGAAATATTAGTATATTTCTCGATTTTCATACTTGAGGGCTATGAAGTTCGATAAAATAGTGAGAGACACAAATAGATAAAAGTTCTAATCTAGTTGTGAATGTCATCATGAGTTATCTACTTATATTGTATTCTTGTTATTATAAATTAACTATACATATGGCATCCTCACTGTCACTTAGAGGCATACTATATGCAAACAAATTGATCGAACCTAACTACGTGGACTGGTTAAGAAACTTGAGAATTATTCTCACTCAGAAAAAAGTCTCCTACATTCTGGATACACCTGCACCAGATTTACTTGGAGAAGATACTTTCGAGGAGAAAAGGATCACATACAAGATGTGAAAAGATGACAGTATGACTGTCAAATACATCATGCTTGCCTTCATGAGCAACGAGCTTCAAAGGTAGCATGAGGATATAGATGTTTTCTCTATACACCTTAATCTTAAGGAGTTATATAGGGAAAAAAATTGAACTGCTCGATATGAGATATCAAAATAGTTGTTTCATGTCCGCATGACTGAAGGCACCTCTGTACAAATGCATGTCCTGAAGATGATTGATTTGATCACTCGTCTGGGACAGCTGGGTTTTGCCATGGATGATAAACTAAGCCAGGATTTGATCCTGCAGTCTCTCTCTGACTTTTTTTCTCAGTTTGTTATAAATTACCATATGAACAAATTGAACATCAGCCTGCCAGAGCTGCTGAATATGTTGAAAACAGTAAAGAGCCATTTCAAGGGTGAAAAGGCTTCCGTACTTCTTATCGATAAGGTCAATGAGAAGAAGGTGAAGAAGGATTCTAAGAAAAAGATAAACCCTAAGACTGGCATCTCTAAGAAGAAGGTGAAAAAGGTCTTCGCCAAAGGTACTTGCTATCACTATGGTAAGAAGGGCCACTGGAAGAGGAATTGCAAGGATTACCTTGCAATCGTAAAATCGATAAATGTTGCCAAAGATTTGTATATGATACAAACTAACTAATCATTAAGTACTTCATTTTCAGATTTTTGAG
This sequence comes from Elaeis guineensis, assembly GCF_000442705.2. Classification (NCBI taxonomy): domain Eukaryota; kingdom Viridiplantae; phylum Streptophyta; class Magnoliopsida; order Arecales; family Arecaceae; genus Elaeis; species Elaeis guineensis. Next base: position 48,100,171 of record NC_025998.2, read on the forward strand.
TATTAGATACCACCTGTGGTTCATACCTTTGCAAATCATTGTAGGATCTATAAGAAATAAAGAGACTGAATAAAGATGACTTCGAGCTGTTTGGTGCTAGTAGAGAGTCCATTCAGACCGAAGCCGTAGGAATCAGTATTTTGAAGTTGCCTTCGGACAAAGTTTTGAAACTCAAGACCTATTATTATATCTCTGTTGGGTATAAAATACCCCTAGCTGAAGTTCGTAAAAGGCCGACCCTTCCAGGGCTCTTCTGGATTTCAACCTTGTGTGGCATCTTTCTGAACTCCCTCGATCGTTTGAGCTTCCATAATACCATCTGGACTTCTCCGATAATGAGCTCCTCCATTCATATACCGAGCTGCTCTAAATACTTTCTGAGCTTCACTATCAACCAATTTTTTACAGTGATCGACTATTCTCCGAATCTCTTCCAAACTTCTTCCGGCCACGAACAACTTTACTCCGAACTTCTTTCGGACTTCGTCAATGTCCGAGCTTCTCCAATAATAGGACTTCTACAGTAACCAGATTCCATCCAAATTTTTACGATGGTCGACCGCCTTTCGGATTTCATCTGAGCTCCTACAAGAGCCGGATCCCAGCCGAACTTCTACAGTGGATGGATTCTAGATGAACTTCTACGACGGACAAGCTCAACCAGCCGGATCTCTACTCCGAACTTCTTTCGGACTTCATCAATAATCGAGCTTCTCCAGCAGTGGGACTTCTACAATAAGAAGTCTCCATCCGAGCTTCCACGACAACTGGTCTTCATCCGAGCTTCTACAATAAGCGGACCTCGTCCAGACTCCTATAAGAGCCGGACCCCATCCAAACTTCTACAATAGAATTGAATCTCGGACTCCTCCAATGTTCGACCTTCCACACTGTCCCTAAGACTCCTCCAATGGATGAACCTCCACAACGCCATCCGAACTCCATTGTCGGTCGACCCACTGCTGGATTCCTCATGGAACCAGACCTCTCCGATGGACGGTCCTCAGATGAGCTTCTACATCAGGCAAATTTCAGACGGACTCCTCTAGCAATCGGACTCTTACCGGACTTCTCCAATAGAAAGTCTCCATCCGAGCTTCTACAGCAGATGACTTTCTCCTGCAGCATCAGCGCACAAGGCACCTGACAATAGTAAACTCATCAGTAACCTCAGAAACATCCGAACTTTTCTTAGATTGCAGAGACAGAGAGCCACTCCACTCCATCAGATGTCCCAGCCGAGCTTCAGCCGTCAAGCTCGAACTCTCTAGCAAGTCATGATAATGGCTACTACTCCACTCCACTCTCTGTAACAGATTTCATGTGGCCCCACCACTCTCTGATAAGTCGCGACAATGGACACCACTCCACTCTCCATAACAAACTCCACGTGGCTCTGAATGGCCCACTGACGACACTACTCTCCGTAACAAACTCTACATGGCTCTGAACGGCCCACTATCAGGCAGTTACAGATGTCACTGTCAATCAATTATGCTCTTCATCTATAAAAAGGGACCTCCAGATACGTTCATCTCTAAGCTCTAAACTCTATCTCGAAACTCTACTAAAATTCTATTTGAGTGCTCCATTTCTATTGAGGCAGAGTACTAACTTGAGCATCGGAGGGTCTTACCGGAGCACCCCCAACACCAGTTTAGACTTTCCTTACAGGTCCTGACGGCGGACGTGATCCCCTCGACTCCAGCTTCTCCGACGTCGGCAGAATTCTGCACCAACAGAATTGGCACTAGAGGAAGGGCTGTGTCTTCGCAAGACCTTTATTCTTAAAGCAGTACTCAACGGGACTGTCTCCGGTCATCTTCTTCGACATTTTCTTCTCCTTCTCCTGCCAGATCTCCACCTGATGCCTCTCCGAAAGGCATCCACCAGGCGATCCACAGCCTCTGCGGCCAGATCCCTGCGAGATCTGCAAGCTTCGACCTCGTCTCCAGTTTTTTAGGCTCCTCCTCCTCCATCAACGGCAGTCGGCATGGAGCAGTTCGACTTGCTGGTTCAGCAGGTCAGGGTCCTCACCGAAGCAGTGTAGGCCATGCAGCAGCAGCCGCAGGCATAAGTGCGGCAGGAAAGAGCATCGTCGGAGTTCCAGAATTCGACGATCGGGTGGGCCACTTGGGCCAGTCACCTTGTCTTCCCCAGAAAGGGGAAGCAGAAGGCGGAGAGCCCTCCGTCCGATCATGATTCCACCCCCGGAGGGTCCCTACCTCTGTTCTACCAAAAGACTCTCGAGACTCATAGTTGAGAGGACCTCCTCGATCAAAGATTCCAGGAGATGAATCGATAGATCGAAGAGCTCCATCATGCTCCCACTGCTTACAGTGAGGACATCTGTACTGACCCTCCTTTCTCTTAAATGATTATGCAGGAATCAATCTCACTAAACTTCAAGCTCCCCTAATTCGAGAGCTACGACGGGACCTCAGATCCGGTTGACCACCTAGAGGCCTTCCGGACAATGATGCTACTCCATGGTGCGTCAGACGCCATCCTGTGCCGAGCTTTCCCATCTACTTTGAAGGAAGCAGCAAGAAATTGGTACTCGACACTGAAGTCAGGTACTATCTTCTCCTTTGATCAGATGAGCCACCAGTTCGTTGCTCATTTCATCAGCAGCCGGCATCCTCAGAGAGATTTGGAGTCTCTCATCAACATTAAGCAAAGGGAGGGAGAATCCATCCGAACTTACGTCAACCATTTTAACGCCACCATGTTGGAGGTCCGAAACTTGGACCAATCGGTTGCAATGGCCATCCTGAAGAGCAGTCTTCAAAAGAACAATCTTCTGTTCTCCTTGGAAAAAAAGTATCCCAGGAACTTTACTGATCTGCTAGCTCGGGCCGAAGGATATGCCCGAGCAGAGGAAGCCTTCAAGCTGAAGGATGAGGAGGCCGTGAAGGAGTGGTAGACGGGTGACTTCAGTAAGCTCGCAGTTGAAAAAGGGTCGAGTGAAGTTCGGCCACATTCTCGAACTCTCCCCCCGAACACAAGCATGTCCAAACTCCTCCCCAGGCTTATAAGCAGAGAAGCCCGGACCGCAGAGTTCGGTGGAGCTCTCCCCCAGGAAGGTTCCATAGCTATGCCCCTCTCAATGCTCCAAAAGCCCAAGTACTGATGGAGGTCAAGGAGCACCTGCCAAGGTCGGAAAGGATGCGCACACACCCCGAGAAGTACAATCCTAACTAGTTCTGCCTCTATCATCGTGACCACGACCACGACACAGAGGAGTACATTCAGCTCTGAGATGAGATCGAGGAACTCATCAGATGAAGTCGACTCGACAGATTCATCCGACGCCAGCCTGAGGGTAGGGAAGATCGGTCGAGGGTCCTACCACAATCAAAGCCGTCAAGGAGGGAAGAACAGCCTGAAGATCGACCTCCAATCGAGATCGTCAACACCATCTTTGGAGGATCCCAACGGGGAGCAGACCTTCTGCGACCATGGGGCTCAAAAAATCTCCGAGTGTATTACCAATAACTTTGCCTTAAATAAAAGTTTCATATTTGTATATCTTTTTTTTTGGCATAAGCTTGTAACGACAGAGAGTAGCTCCTTCAGACAATCGAAATTAAGCGTGTCAGGAACAAGAGGAGGACCTCATCCCAACACAAACGAAGGCCCGATTATTTAGAGACCGAATGGGGGGAGAGGCCCTCGCAACGACCCTTATGCACCCCCACAGCCATGTTAGGAATAGGAGGAAAACCTCGTCCTAACATGAGCAAAGTCGAAGGCTCGATTATTTATAGACCGGATGGGGGGAGAGGTCCTTGCAACGGCCCTTATGCGCCCCCACAGCCATGTTAGGAACAGGAGGAGAACCTCATCCTAACATGAGCAAAGTCGAAGGCCCGATTATTTACAGATCGGATGGAGGGAGAGGCCCTTGCAACGGCCCTTATGCATCCCGACAGTCATGTTAGGAACAGGAAGAGAACCTCGTCCTAACATGAGCAAAGTCGAAGACCCGATTATTTACAGATCGGATGGGGGGAGAGGCCCTTGCAACGACCCTTATGCGCCCCCACAACCATGTTAGGAACAAAAGGAGAACCTCATCCTAACATGAGCAAAGTTGAAGGCCCGATTATTTACAGACTGGATGAAGTGAGAGGCCCTTGCAATGACCCTTATGCGCCTCCACAGCCATATTAGGAACAGGAGGAGAACCTCATCCTAACATGAGCAAAGTCGAAGACCTGATTATTTAGAGATTGGATGGAGGAGAGGCCCTTGCAACGGCCCTTATGCGCCCCCACAGCCCTATTAAGAATAGAAGGAAAACCTCATCCTAACATGAGCTGAAATTGATTGTGTCAGCAATAGGAGGAGGACCTCATCGTGACACAAATGAAGATATGGTCATTTAAGATCGGATGAGGGGAAGAGCCCCCTCAATGACTCTTCTACACCCCTACAATCCCATTAGGAGTAGAGGAAAAACCCTCGCCCAAACATAAAAAAAAAAGAGAAGAGAAAAAGGAAAAGCGACGAGCCACGTCAGAGATAAGAAAAAAATGAACTACACCAATGACGCAAGGGACCTCGTCTCAACGAGGAAGGAGACTCTTGTCAAAAACCCTTAATCTCTAAGGAGAAACCCAACACTGGTCGGAGAAAATAGACTTCCTCAAGGTAACGAGAAGTTCAGGCCCCCAAGTTCGAGCACCGGGAGGAAGCGTCAAACTCGAATGGCCTCGAAAAAACCTTCGGTCATGAACAAAAAGGGCAAATCAATACGGCGATGACCAGGAACCTTCAAGCAACGTCGACATCGAATAAGGCAAAAGACAAAAGAAGCTCGATAAACAACAACTTGAAAGTAAGAATAGACAAAGTAATGAAAAAATTTCTTTTCATCTCATTAGTAAAGTGCACATTATAAAGCCTTTGAAGGCAACAAAAAAAAAATGACAAGAAAAGAAAAGAATACATGGAAGAACGAAAGGTAAAAGAGGCTCTAGGGAAGCTCGGCTTCTTCCGACTTCGAACTCTCGATTCCAGCCATCATCAGGGATTACTTTAAGTTCTCAACTTCTTCTTCTAGTTCTTTCTTTCTTAACAGCATCTCCCGATACATTTGGTGGAATTGCCGACTCTCGCCCTCCGACTTTCGAAGCCTCTTCCTTGAAACTTTGGACTCCGTCTCGGCATCCTTGACCGCCTGCTGCTCATAGGGCAGCTGAATCTTCAGCCGCTACAGTTCGGCCTTCTCCTGTCCAAGGGCCATGGATAGTTCTTCCATAGTCTCCCTCAAGAGAGCTGATCTTGGAAGCCTAAGTCCAAGACCGATCGCTGGCATATTTTCGGAGTTCCTCAAGCTCCTTCATGAAGTCAGCCTTCCTCCAGGTGTAATTCATGAAGCCCTTTTTGTGGAGGTCCCGAAAGCGAGTAGCCTCCGAAATGGCTTTCGAATGGCTCTTCCTCAGTTGAGGAAGAGCTTCGGCAGGGCACTGTTGTTGGGAGACAAGAGCGTCACGACACGAATCAGTGCAAGAAAATAAAAGAGAAGAAAAAGGATGCAGAATAAGAAAAAGGAGCTCTCTGTAAAGAAGAATCCGATTTCATTGATTAAATAGTTCTTAAGTACAAGAGAATGAGAAAAAATCACAACAAAGGAAAAAAATACAAAATTAGAGGTTTCGGACCTCTAAGACAGAAGTGGAGGAGCTCGGCGCCCCCACAAGGTCGGTCGCGGCAGCCACGATAGTCGAAGAAGTTTTGGCTGGAGGAAGATCGGCAGCGGCTTCAGAAGGTCTGGCTTCATCATCGGATGCCTCATCCAGGAAGCCGAGATCCAGTTCGGAAAACTTTCTGACCACCTTCTCCTAACAGATCTCGAAGCCCTTGATGTAGGCAGCCTGGCCGAACTGGACCTCCAGATCTCTCATCTCGGAGGAGATTTTGAACTCCTCCACTATCTGGACCATTGCAATCATTATTGCACCATACCTAGAGCAATGCTCTAGCAGAAATTCCAAAAAAACTTTTTCGAATCACCTCGATTTGAAAAAACTCCAACACCAGCACGCCAAACGCCAAAATATCTGGAACAATCGAGTATAGAAATCGAGGGAGGCAACTTCGGCTATAAAAGTTTTTCTGTACTTTTTGCATTCAAAACCCGAACTCGAAAGTGGGGAGACTGGTGTTGGGTATAAAATACCCTCAGCCAAAGTTCATAAAAGGCCAACCCTTCCAGGGCTCTTCTGGCTTCCGACCTTGTGTGGCATTTTTCTGAACTCCCTCGACCGTCTGAGCTTCCATAATACCATCCGAACTTCTCCGATAATGAGCTCCTCCATTCATATACCGGGCTGCTCCAAACGCTTTTTGAGCTTCACTATTAGCCAATTTTCTACAGTGATCGACTATTCTCCGAATCTCTTCCAAACTTCTTCCGGCCATGAATGACTTTACTCTGAACTTCTTTCGATCATCGTCAATGTCCGAGCTTCTCCAACAGCAGGACTTCTACAGTAACCAGATTCCATCCAAGTTTCTTCGGTGGTCAACCACCTTCTAGATTTCATCCGAGCTCCTACAAGAGCCGGATCCCAACCGAACTTCTACAGCGGATGGATTCTAGATGAACTTCTATAATGGACAGGCTCCACCAGTCGGATCTCTACTCTGAACTTCTTTCAAACTTCGTCAATGATCGAGCTTCTCCAACAATGGAACTTCTACAATAAGAAGTCTCCATCCAAGCTTCCACGATAACTGGTCTTCGTCTGAGCTTCTATAATAAGCGGACCTCGTCCAGACTCCTACAAGAGCCGGACCCCATCCGAACTTTTACAATAGAATTGAATCCTGGACTCCTCCAACGTTCGACCTTCCACAGTGTCCCCAAGACTCCTCCAATGGATGAACCTCCACAATGCCATTCGAACTCCATTATCGGTCGACCCACTGTCGGATTCCTCATGGAATCAGACCTCTCCGACGGACGGTCCTCAGATAAGCTTCTACATCAGGTAAATTTCAGATGGACTCCTTTAGCAATCAGACTTTTACCAGACTTCTCCAACAGAAAGTCTCCATCCAAGCTTCTAAAGCAGATGACTTCCACCTACAGCATCAGCGCCCAAGGCATCCGACAACAGTGGACTCATCAGCAACCTCAAAAATATTCGAGCTTCTCTTAGATTGCAGAGATAGAGAGCCACTCCGCTCCCTCAGACGTCCCAGTCGAGCTTCAGCCATCAGGCTCGAACTCTTTGGCAAGTCACGATAATGGCCACTACCCCACTCCACTCTCTGTAATAGATTCCACGTGGCTCCACCACTCTCTGATAAGTCGCAACAACAGACACCACTCCATTCTTCATAACAAACTCCACGTGGCTCTGAACGGTCCACTGACGATACTACTCTCCATAACAAACTCCGTGTGGCTCTGAACGGCCCACTACCGGGTAGTTACAGACGTCGCTGTCAATCAATTACGCTCTCCGTCTATAAAAAGAGACCCTCAGATACGTTCATCTCTAAGCTCTAAACTCTATCTCAAAACTCTGCTAAAATTCTATTTGAGTGCTCTATTTCTGTTGAGGCAGAGTACTGACTTGAGCATCGGAAGATCTTGTCGGAGCACCCCCAACTCTGATTTAGACTTCCCTTGCAGGTCCCGACGGCGGACGCGATCCCCTCGACTCCAGCTTCTCCGACGTCGGCAGAATTCTACACCAACAATTCTTAATATTGTTAGAAATATTATTTCTGTACTATTATTATTGAAATAAGATTTTGAAATAAAAGCAAAGAACAATGGTTGTTCTATATATTTTTCTAATGAATATTATGGAAGTGCTTTTGTTGATAATGATCTTTTATTTCTTTCACTTAATAATAAAGTACTTCATATTGATAATATGAAGAAAAAAAAGAGAGAGGATATGAATATCACATACCTCTGGCACTGCCAACTTAGCCATATAAATGAGTCAAGAATTAACAAGTTATACAAAGATACAATGCCAGCGGCCAACGTACTCTCCATTTTGGAGAAGGTCCAAAAAGCTTGGGGACTCATGATCATAAACGATGAGACGGCGATGAAAGAGGAAGAAAGGAAAGAAAAAAGATCGAGATAGGAACCTTACTCTCTTATCATAGGCGGGCGATCTCTTTCTCATTCGCTCAAAGATGGAAACCAGATTCCTTTATTCAGGTTTTGCACTCCGGGACCAAACGATTGGGTCAGAAGAGCAAGCTTCTTCTTTTCAAGCTTCAAGTCTTCTTGTCTTTCTTTCAGCTTGGCTTGGTCCCGCTAGTAGTATTCTCATTCCCTACTAACATAAAGGAAGAATAAAGGGAATATCTTGTCGAGGCAATCATATTTCTTTCAGCACCCGAAAGGAAAGCACTGACTTGAACTACTTTGACTACTGCGCTTTTCTGAAAGTGAAAGGGAATGTCAAACTAAAAAGCGGAGTGAAAGCACCTACCTTATGTTTAAGTATCTTAGTTTCAGTGAAAAGTAGGGCGAAGAAAAAGGAAAGACTCAAAGATCCAATCTTTTTTCTCCTCAACTAAAAGAAAGCACAAAATTCTTTGATCCTTATGATTATGAATCATATGGAACTTGTGAATCTTGTCTTATGAAAAAAATGATCAAGATTTCATTTACTGGACATGAAGAAAAGGCAAGTGATATATTAGATCTTGTACATACTGATGTTTGTGGTCTAATATCAACTCAAACCAGAGGTGGATACTCTTATTTCATCACATTTACTGATGAGAGGTATAGATTTGGATATGTGTATTTAATGAAATATAAATCTGAAGTCTTTGACAAATTTAAAGAGTATTAAAGAATGGTTGAGAAACAAACTGATAAAAGTATTAAAGCTCTTCGATCTGATCGAGGAGGAGAATACTTGTCTATTGAGTTTCTCAATTATTTAAAATAAAATGGAGTACTCTCTCAATGGACACCTCCTTATACTCTACAATTAAATGAAATTATAGAAAGAAAAAATCATACCTTATTAGATATGGTGCAGTCCATGATGTATTTTATGAATCTTTCGATATCCTTCTGAGGATATGCTCTCGAGGCTGCAGCGTATGTCCTAAATAAAGTGCCTTCTAAATCTATTTCTAGCACTCTATATGAAATATAGAAAGAGAAAAGATCCAATCTTAAGCATCTTAAGATTTGGGGTTGCCTAACTTATGTGAAAAATATTGATGGACATAAGCTGGATACTAGATCAGAAAAATATAAGTTTATAGGTTATCCCAAGGAGAGTATGAGATACTACTTCTATAACCCTACTTAACAAAAGGTATTTGTTGGTAGACCATTTTCTTGGAGAAAGAGTTTATCCAAGAAGAAAGTAGTGGGAGATCTATTGAACTTGTAGAAGTTTAAAACCTACAATCCATCCAAGATTCATAAAATAGTTCTCAACCAGATGTGTCCATTATTGAGGCACAGCCACTTCACACACCTCTTCTTCGAAGATCAAGTAGAGTGCATAATGTACCATTCAAGTGTGGATTTGTCATTGAGAATGATAATAAATTTCACATTATTGAGAATGATGATCCCATGACCTATTCGAAAGCTGTCATGAGTAGTGACTCTGACAAATGGCTCAATACAATGAAATCCAAAATAGACTCCATGTATACCAACCAAGTTTGGACTTTGGTTGATATGCTTGAGGGTGTAACCCCAATAGACTGTAAATGGGTCATCAAAAAGAAGATTGGAGCAGATGGCCAGGTAGAGACCTATAAGGGCAGGTTGGTGGCAAAAGATTTCAGACAAAAATAAAGTATTGATTATGAAGAGACCTTTTAATCGGTAGCCATGCTCAAGTCTATTCGGATAATGCTTTCTATTACAGCATATCATAACTATGAGATCTAACGATGGATGTCAAGACTATCTTTCTCAATCGAAACTTTGAGGAAGAACTCTATATTACTCAGTCAGAAGGATTTGTCTCTAGTGGGAGAGCAAATCAGGTATGCAAGCTGAATAGATCTATTTATGGATTAAAACAAGCATCGAAGAGTTGGAACATCCATTTTGATGAGATAGTCAAATCGTTTGGCTTCATAAAAAATATGGATGAACCTTGTGTGTATAAGAAGATTAGTGAGAGTGCTATTATCTTTTTGATCTTGTATGTGGATGATATATTGCTCATTGGAAATGATATTCTGATGTTACAATCGGTCAAAACATGGCTATCACAAAAATTTTTTATGAAAGACTTGGGTGAGGCATCCTATATATTAGGTATAAAGATCTATAAGGATAGATCAAAAAAGATGCTAGGCTTATCCCAGTCTAGGTACATTGATCTTATGTTAAAGAGGTTCAACATGGAGGAAAGTAAGAGAGGTTACTTGCCCATGGGTCATGGCATACAACTCTCTAAAAAGATATCTCTTAAGATGCCTGAAGAGAAAAAAAATAAGTTCTATTCCTTATACTTTGGCTGTAGCATCAATTATGTATGCTATGTTATATACCAAACCTGATGTGGCTTATGCCTTAGGCATTGTAAGCAGATTTTAGGCTGATCTCAGAGAGGATCATTGAAAAGATGTGAAAAATATACTCAAGTACTTGAGAAGAACTAGAGATATTTTTTCTAATTATGGTGGATCTGATTTAAAACTAGAAGGTTATACTGATTCTAGTTTTCAATCTGATCTGAATAATAGTAAATCTATATCTGGGTATGTGTTCACTCTGTATGGTGGTACAGTAAGTTAGAAAAGTTTCAAACAACAAACTGTTGCTGACTCAGTCATTGAGACTGAGTATATTGCTGCTAGTGAGGCTGCTAAGGAGGCCGTCTAGATAAAAAAAATTATCATAGAATTGGATATGATTTCAGGGATTGAACAACCAGTGCTCCTTTATTGTGATAATACTGGGACAGTTTCTCAAGTCAAAGAACCAAGGTCTCATCATAAATCCAAGCACATCCTAAGATGGTTCCACCTCGTTCAGGAGATAGTCAAAAGATACGATGTGATCATGGAGTGAGTTGATACCAAGAACAATATAGTGGATCCATTCACTAAGGTCTTATCAATATAGCAGTTTGATCGCTACCTTAATAGTATGGGTATCAAGTGTAGGGGTGATTGGCTTTAGTGTAAGTGAAAGATTGAAAGAATAATGTCCTATAAGTCAATCGCATACGAGATGCGATAGGATCTTTTCTGTAATTTATCTATCAGACTCATATAATTGATATTAATTTATTAATAAAATAATTTTTTTTTATTGTATGTTGCATCTTATTATTTTAAGATTATAATAAACCCTATAGGTCCGGACAATGATTTTAGGACTGTGATGAGATCATGCCAGTGAGATCTAAATCTTTGATAGCCATGATCTAAAATATTCTTAATAGTTAGTTCATTGAGTCAGAGATCAATGATACCGGTTAGACTAGCATGTCCTATGTATGCTCAGAAATGAGGGTGGATGATCTCACAATCACTTATGCGGTGATACTAATACAAAGATATGGGTACTCATTAGAGAATGAGTTTACTGAATAGATCTATGAGAGAATATCAGATGGAGTATTATTTATATATCAACTGATGATTCTCTAGTGGGTGTTGTGTAAGCGATCCTTTGACCTGAGATCACTATGGTACCTTGTGTATATGAATTCATATTTTGATTCATTTTCTAACTTGATTCTTTGATCCTTATATGGGATATTCTGGATGTGGTGAAATATGCATGGAGATTGTGAGTGATCAATAAGAGATCAGTCACTCCTAATAAGGGGAGCGAATATCTTATGTGATCTCATAGGTCGGTGATTTTGGAAGTCTTTGGCTAAAGTAGGATGATAATTAGAAAAAAAAATTTAATATATCATCAACTGAATCATTATCTTTTGATCAAGATATCTAAAGATAAGCAATTGGGTTTGATATATTTTTATGCCCACAACTCATCTGGGATGTTGTTTGACTGAAGGATTGAATTATACAATAACTTGCTACTGAAGGATATTTTGATAATTTTTATCAAAATTTTAAATCTTTTGGATAGTCATGACATGTTACTAAATATTAATCTTGACTTGTGGACTCATCAGAATTAAAAGAATTTAATTTTGAAATCAAGTAGAAAGAGTCCTAGTTGATTGGGACTCTTTGGGTGACCTAATATGATCAGATTAGGGTTATGTCAAAAATCTTGATCCACTGTTGGCTAGATTTGGAACCCAATGGATCACACACTTTGAGATTTGATCTTGATCTAATTTAATTAGAGTTTAATATAAATTTTAAGAATTAATTTGATATGCTAGCACATTGTATTAACACAAGTTCCTAAATTGGTTTAGATCAAAGTGTTTGAGCTAACCTAGACCAGTTATTTTTTACCTAATGGGGTTGGGTCTATCTTGATTGGATTCTTATCCAACTTGAAATAGTTTCAAGTGGAGAAGGACTTCTCTGTGCCCACTAGATGCCATGACAAAAAATTAATTGCCACCCCAGTCATTTTAGCATGTGAAGATGAAGAGTCCTTCTTCATGAAGACTCTTATCTTAACGCGGTGCCTTAATTTCTCAACCTGATCTCTTATGATTTGTCACCAATTTAATGTGAGATTTTTATGGCACATAGAAGAGGGAGAGTCCTTCTATGTGAAGGTTCTCTTGAACCATAATTCCATACGGTGAATTTATTCACTGCATGAGAATATGGAGCGTCAAAGGTTGGCGCCCCTTGGTCCCGTCTCACGTCTCTTGGTCCCTTATATATATAGGATGTCCCATATAGCCCAAGTGCTGAGATTTTGGGTTGAATTTAGAGATAAGTGGTGTGTAAATTAGAGAGAAAATTTTAAAAAAAATTTGAGAAAAAGACAAGGAGAAATTGAGTGGCAAAAGTTGTAAGAAGGGTGGTGAGAGAATTAGCAAGTGTTGCTAGTGTGCCCTAAGATTTGGTTTTTCCATATGTTGGAGTCAAAAATTAAATTTTAGGTTATGAGACATCTGAAGAATATCTTCTTGGCATGATCCTGGTGATAAATTCAGAGGCGACTGAGCTTTGGCGTGATCGTTCCTTGAGTTCGAAGCCAGCAATATTCTTGAGAAGATAAGGTTGCGATGATGCACTGATTAGGAAGGACCTTGGCCAACTTTCATGTGGATCATCATTGGAGGACTTCTACTTTGGAGTCTCATAGAGATCACCAATGTGCTGCATTATTATTTTGGTGAAAGAAAAAATTTTATCCCTTTTTGCATGCTTGTTTTATTTTGATCGATATCGGCAAGGTGATTCTAGGGTTTAAGTTTCGACTCGATAGTTTTATATGTTAAAGCTATTGACTTGTTTGGTTTTTAAAATTTTAAAAATCACTTTTCACTGCGTGGCCAGAATCCAACATGATTTGCATTGCATCCTAGGCTTGACTCATTTAAGGATTTGAAATCTCCTAGCTTGAACCTAACTTTTAAAGCCATTATCTAGTTTTCCTTTAATTTATCTTTGATTTGATTTGATTGATTATAAAATCCCTATTGACTAATTCTTGATCCCCCAGTTGATTCATTTATTCTGATTTAAATATCTTTTTTGATCATTAATTTTATTTGCCTTTGATCCCCATCCTATTTGAGCTATTCTTCTTTGGATCAAAATTTTTTGAACTATTTTTTGTATTGGAGAGTCGACTCGTGATTTCTTAGAATGCTAGGATTCTCTCTTAGCACACTAGTATTCCAAGCACTCCATCTTTTTGGTACATATAGCCCTCTTACATTTTAAATATACTGATGCATTGATTAACTCTTGAAATCACATTTTGACAAATTAATAAAAATTTATTTTTTTTTGGAAATTCAGTATGTTTGATGATGTTATTTGTTTGATTTCTATGGATGTGTGCTTGATTTATAAGCCTAAGGAGAAGAAAAATGTAAAACTTATTCACTTAAAATTAACTAAGCATGCATAATTTGAAAGAGAAAGGGGGAGAATCAAGAGAAAATAAATTTTTTGGTATTTACTATTAAAAATAGGGAGAGAAATCAAATTTAAAAGAAGAAATATTTTTTAGACTTAATCTTATTTTGATTGAGAATTCTAGTTGATTTATTTTGGGAGAAATAATTGCTTAGTTAAATTAAATAATTATGTTTATTTGCTTAATTGAATATTTACCTTGTTTATAAAACTAAGGAGGAAAAAGGTATACTATTATGATGTTTACTTTTAAATAAATGTATATTCTTTGGATGAAATAGAGAGAGAATTATAAAAATTAAGTTATCTAGCATTTGTTATGAAAAATGGAGGAGAAATGATTGTTAGAACTTAATAAGAGAAATTATTGAACAATTGTATCATGCTTTTCTTAATTTGCAACATTAATATAACTTCGATCATTTGATCTGTTTATTCACACTTTGCATGGTTTGATTGTATCAGTTTTTTGACAATTAATTAGCATCTAAAAAAAATATTTTGTATCGATTGATCATCTTTTGAAAAATAAACTTGGAAAATACTTTTCATAATTTGTATCAAGCTGAATTTGAAATGGAATCCTCATTTTATTCAAGCATTGAATCTAAAAATTGATTTTCTTTGATCTTTAAATGGGATCAAATTTTTAAGAAAATCATCATTTGGTCTGAATTTTGGTTCAATTAGTATCAAAAAAAAATTTCATAGAAGTTACTATTTGGATTGTTTTTCAAGATAAGTAGTATAAAGAAATTTATTTTCACAATTGGTATCAAGATGATTTCTCTTGAGAAATTTTTCAAACTTGATATCAATGGTTCACTCTTGCCTTATGCTTTATTTCTTCATCTTTTGGCAAAAGAATTGAATATTTGTCTGAAATTGATTTTGCATTGATATATTCTTGATATGATATTATTTGAGACAACCTTATATCATGTTTGAACTTAATGGATTAATACCTCTTAAAGTGAAAAAAGAGAACTTTTGAAAAAGTAAAACATATCTTAAGTACATATCTGATACTCAAAATCCTTAATATTGAAAATCTTTATCTCCAGAACTTGTTTTAATGCATCCATATCATTCAAAATGGAGGAGATGTGTTCCAAATCTGAATTTGTAAAAGGAAGAAATATGTTTGAAATATATATATATTAAATCTAAATTTTCTATAAGATTTTAAAAAAGAGAAGAATATTTTTGTTTCAAATCTGATTTTGCATGGTTAATATGATATTGTTTAGATAAATTCAAGAATTTTATTTTTTTTGGAACTTAATTGAGTGATATTTTCTAAAAAAAATAATTGAAAAATAAAATATCTCTTTATGATTTATTTTCAATGATCTATTAGTATCAATTCAAAGTAATTTATCATTTTGATCTAAATGTAATCTATTCATTTTTTATATCAAAAGCTTTCACAATTGGTATCATAATTTCATAATTGGTATCAGATGGATTATTATTATCTTGTACTCTATTGTTCAAATCTTTTGGCAAAATAAAAGATTGCTTTGTCTCAAATATATTTTGCATAGCCTTGACATTATATCTGTGAAACAAATTCTAAAGATTGGTGCCTTTATACATTAAATTGATTGATACTTCTTAAGAATAAAAAGAAATATTTTTAAAAATTAAATATGTCTTATGTCTTGCTTTGAGCTTTGAATTATCTACTCAATATATTTAGTTTTGGAAAGATCTATCTCTTTGGGATCTATAAATCAAGCTTAAAGCAATTTTGTAACTAAATTTAACAATCTACTTGATGCATCTATTTTATTCAAAAAGAGAGAGAAAAATTTTTGAATCTATATTATTCTAAAATTCAATCTAAATTTGAAAAGAGGGAGAAGTTATGAAATTTGAATATAATTGATTTTGATGATGTTCTTTTAAATCTTTTCTTGCAATCTATTGCATTATTTTTAGCAAAAAAAATGAGTATTGTGTCTTAAATCAATTTTGTATTGATATACTCTTAATATAATATTATTTGAGATAAAGTTAAAATATTTATATTCTTTTTCTTGAACTTAGTGGATTGATGCTTTTTAGGAAAAGAAGGTGATGAATTTTTGAAATATGTTCTATGCTTGACTTTCATAATCAAATTCTTTTTGAAATGCTGTATCTTTATTAGATTTTTCAAAGCTCAAGGCTATTCCCTAACTGAATTTGCGAACTCACTTATTTCATCTATTTTGATTCAAAAAAAAATATGGAGAAATGTATATTTGAAAACCTGATTAAAGAATCAAATTCATTCAAAAAAGAGGAGAGCCATTTTGACCCAAAGGAATCTGAACTCAAGTTATTCTTGAAATGGGAAATATGCTATAAAATCTAAATTTGATATATTTTTGAATTAAAAAAGGGGACAAGTATTTGATACAACTTGATACAATTTAATACACTTTGTGAATTTGATACAATTTAATTGATTTTGATAATATATGTTGATCTTTCCCATGAGCTTTTTCATGTTGTCAAAAAGGAGGAAAGGTATATTGAGTATATGCTTAATAGGCTTAATATCTATCACTCAAATTTGTACTCAAATTTTGATAATGCTCATTGATTTGAATTATGATACTCTTTTGAAATGAGTATAGGTGACATGTGCAATGAACAAAAGATGAATTGAAAATATTCATGAGGTGTGCATTCAATGTGTTTATTCTATCACTTTATGATTTATATTGGTAATTTAGTTGAAACACATTATTTTTATTTTTCGCATATACTCAAAGTTTTATCATTATCAAAAAGGGAGAGATTATTGACCCTATGATTGATCTTGATGATTACCAAACTTTAAATAATTATGATATTAATCATGTATTTCAAGATTAGATATAGAACTTTTTAAGTATCCAAAATAAAAAAATTATCTTAAGGACAAATCTTCTTAAGATGCCATACCAAAGCACTTAAAAGAATAAATTCACACAAGTTTGGATGGCTCGTTATGAAGAAAATAAGAATGAAAGAAGAGAAAATAAAATTGGAAGAAGCAAATATCATTTGGAAGTATTGGGGCTAAGAAATTCAAGAAGGCTAAAATATGAAGAAAAATGAAGTTGAAAGGTTTAGAGCCGATTTCGAAAGGTTTCAAGTAAACTCTGGTACGTTAGAAGAAGATTGGCACAGATCCGAGTCGACTCGATTTCAATCCGAGTCAGCTTTCTCAGAGAAGAAAGAAAACTACATTTGCAGGATCTCTGCTTGAGCTAGCTCAATTTCAATCCGAGCCAACTCGCTTATAAATCGAGCCGACTCATCTATAAATGGAGCTGACTCCATTCATGAGGATAGTAATAACGGTTAGTTTTCTATACTTTTTCAATGACTAGTTTTTAGGTCTAACAGCTACTCCAAGCTCTCCAATAGCCAAAACTCACTCTCACACCTCTTTCAAGCCTATTAAAAGTTAGAGAATCATTTGGGAGGAAAGATTAAGAGGATTATAGAGAGAAACTTTCAGTTTGAGTGAGAAACATTGAATACTATTGAAAAGAGAAGAAATGAGAGAAATTAGTTTAATGAGTGATCTTCTCTAACATTTTTTACATCCTCTCAAGTATTAAAAAAGAGAAGTCAAACATCAAAAGAGCAACTCTTCATTAACTTTCTTCATGCCTAAAAAAGTTTATTTTCTATTTTTTTTGTATGGTAAAATTTTAATTTATTGTATTTTATTTTCTTTACAAGTTTCTTTAAGAGAAAGAAACTTGGGGTAAAGGTCCATCCAAGTTCGAAATTGGACTTTGTACATTTTGATTGGTGAGCTCATAAAATCGATTGGATTAACTATGAATCCAAAAAATAATCGGTATAAGATTTTAGTTGGTGATCCCAGAAAACCAACTAAGTTTGTTTATGAGCCTGAGTAAAACAAACATGTTGTAATCAAAAAAATTATAATAAAATTTTTAAGGAGCTCTTGGAGACTAGATGTAGGTGTGGGGTTACACTAAACCACTATAAATTTGGTCGTGTTTGTGTTGTGCTTTCTTGTGCTTGATTGATTTGTTTTTTATTTCTTGCTTAGTATTGTCTTAATTTTTGCATAACTTAATCTATATCTTAATTTCGCTGTAATATATTGTATATACCCCACAATCACTTAAGATAGCTTAATTTGAGGTACATTATTGCATATATTTTAGATTTAATTAAAATTTTTAAAGAACCTAATTCACCCCCTCTTAGGTTGCTACCTTTCTGGGTAGTAGATGTGCCTCAACACATCTTAAGAGATACAACGCATGAACAAGATCCTTATGCTTCAGCTATAGGGAGTTTCATATATGTCATGCTATGTACACGACCTGAAATAGCTTATACTATGAGTGTCACTAGCAGATATCAATTGAATCCAGGTGAGGTATACTAGATAGTGATGAAGAATATCCTTAAGTACTTGAGAAAGACTAAGAATATGTTCTTGATATTTGGAGAAGGAGAGTTAAGGATATAAGGATACACAGACTCAGACTTTATATCTAATGTTAATGATAGAAAGTCTACATCAGGACATATATTCCTTTGCAATGCTGGTTTGGTAAATTGAAAGAAATCTAAATAATCGATCATTACAGATTCTACCATGGAGGCCGAGTATATCATCGGTTATGAGGTTACTAAGAAAGCCTTCTGATTCAAGAAGTTTGTTACAGTGCTAAGTATGATACCATCAGATGTCATACCACTCTACTGCAATAATAATGGTACCATAGCTCTGGCTAAAGAACCCAAGTCTCACCAGAGGTCTAAGTACATAGAGCGACAATTTCATCTGATTCATGAATACCTCGAAAGAAAATACATCAAGATGTAGAGTGTAGATTTCATGGACAATGTGGCAGATCTACTGACTAAGCCACTAAGCCAGCAAAAGACTAATGCCCACCTTAAGAGGATGAGACTTAGATACATAACCAATTGATTTTAATGCAAATGGGAGGTTGTTAGATATATGCCCTAGAAGCCAATTAGGCTGACACATGTAAAATTTTTAAGAACATAATTTTATATTTAAATTATTAAAATCAATTAAATTAGATTATTTTTGATTCATATTGTGTTATATGTCTATGAATTATTGAAGAGATTAATAAGATGATAACACATATTCTCAAGTATTGAAAATTTGAGGTATATATCATTAGTGATTAATTTTTGAATTATTTTCGATCAATGGATCATCATAGAGATAATGATTGATGTAGTAAGATTGATGCATGGATTGCTTTTCTTAAGATAGATGAGTCTTGAGTCTACAGTATGAGGATACTGGAGTGAAAGTGTAGGTGGTTATTATAGAACAAAGATACTGAGCATGATCATTATGAGAAGTCACTTGGATGGCTATCCACTTATCAGTGAAGTGTGCATGAAAGTTGTGAGTGATCAATATAAAATCGGTCACTTTTTGTGAGAAGAGAGAACATCCTATATGATCTCATAGGATGATGATTTAGGAAGTCTTTGACTAAAGCAGGATAAAAATTAGAATAAGTTTCTAATATTTTATCAACTAAGTCATTATCATCAGATCGAAATACATATGGATAGGTATTTGAGCTTGATATAATTCTGTATCCATGACTTATCTAGGATATTAGTTGATCAAAGAATTGAATTATATGATAATTTTTCATAAAAGGGTGTTTTGGTTATTTCATCAAAATTTCACATCTCTAGGTAGTCATGACATGTTGCTAGACATCAATCTTGACTTGTACATTCTATTGAATTAAAGAAGTTAATTTAGTAGTTAATTTTGAAGAGTTTTAATTAACTGTAATATATAGGCTTAATAAGTCTTAGAGGATGATTTAGTAGATAATTTTGAAGAGTTCTAATTAAGTTAGGTTGACATAAGCCTGGGTCTATTGTTGGCTAGATATGAAATCCAATGAGTCACACAAAAAAAATTTGGTCATGGACTTAAGATTAGGCCTTCGAGGATGATTTAGTTCAAATCCTAGTTAGGGCCATATATATGCATGCTAGTACATGTAAAATTCTAACTTATCCCTCAAAAATCTTGATTAAATCAAAGGTTGATTAAATCAAAGGTTTGATTTGTCAAAGGTTGACACAATCAAATTCTTATAGCACATGGACTCCTAACTAATTTTGATTAGTCAAAGTTTGGACACCAATAGGAGTTTAGATGCCACCTATCTCTCTTCCTATAAAAAAGGGTTCAATGCACAAGAGGGGATTAAAATGAAAATAAATCTCACGTGCCCCACATCCTCTCACTCCCCCTTTTTGAACGTGAAAGGATTCACACAAGAGAGGCCACGCCAAGGGGATTTCTCATGCCCCTTTCCATGCCCATAAAATAGGGAGTGCCCTTCTTCACGTGATATCCCATGTGTGCATGAAAGACTCTCAAGGTGCTTCTCTTCACGTGTGATTGGATCACGCCAAAGAAAGGCTGTGCAGGGTAGAGGGGCCAAGTGTTGGTGCACGGCAAGAAAAAGGAAAAGAAAAGATTGGATGTACTGGATTCTTTGTGAAGGGATTCAAGAAAAGGCCTAAGGGAGTGTCCTTGATTTATTTCTGCAAGGATCACTATTGGAGGGCACATACTTGGATATCTTATGGATATTAATTAAGAAACCTGAAGGTATACTTTTTCCCTTATCCTCTTGATTGTCCTTATATGTTGGATTGTAATCATCAAGGTGATTTTGGGTTCTGAGATTTGGATCAAAAGGCTTTCAATTGTTGAATTCATGATAAAATTTTTTAATTCTCATGTTCCGCTGTGGATCCGAATCCCAATGCCATCTACTTTGATAATAGACACCAACTCTAGCTTTAAATAGAGAGAATCAGGGGATCCTTAGATAAGCCATTTTTACAGCTCCATTCTCTCCCTAGAAACTCTTTATCTCTTCCATTATATTCCTTTGAATCAATTGATTTGAGCGTTAAAGGGCCCCTATCAAAAAATCTTCAACAAGTGGACTTTGTTTTCAGATTGGTTCTATGTGCATCCTAGGAATCTAGATGGCCACACCAGCAAACATCCTTGTTTCTCCACAACTCTTCATTCCACCTTGGATAGTGACATTTTCAACACTTTATACTCCTATATCAACCTTAGCTAATCTCAAATTCTAGTGGCAATAGTATACATGACCAACTACCAAACTTGTTTTGTATATGCATGGGTAAGAATATTGCATCTTGTATATATATACTTCGATTCTTCTTCGATGAGAGGATTACTGTCGATCAGAACACATCAAACAATTGAACAGCTTGCCAACAATCATAATTAAATTGTAAACTTTTAAAGAAAATTTGTTGTTCCAAAAACTATTGAGATGCCAAATAAGCTCATCCCACCATGAAGTGTAAAGTTTGATTACCCATGATATGTATAAATGGGTTCGAAATGATAGAAGGAAGTCTTTCGTGTAAAATATATTCTAGCCACCAAAAAAAAATCTTTTATGACAATTAGAAGTCATCAGTAAAACCCAAAATCTCATCACCATAAGTTTTGGTGTGGAGATTTTGATTGTCACGAGGTTGTCATTTATACCTCCTTGGCTAAAATTTTCATATTGGTAACAATATTTCCATCAATAAAGC
The DNA here is from genome assembly GCF_000442705.2 of Elaeis guineensis. Taxonomy (NCBI): domain Eukaryota; kingdom Viridiplantae; phylum Streptophyta; class Magnoliopsida; order Arecales; family Arecaceae; genus Elaeis; species Elaeis guineensis. The sequence goes on from NC_025998.2 coordinate 48,121,816, forward strand.
TTAAAAGATTTCATGATGATATTTTGTCATCCCAATACATATTTATTTTTATGATGAAAAATATTATCACCAAAAAGCATATATCTTACCATGTAAAATATGCATCTACCTAAAACCATTATGCTTAAATTTAACAAGATTAAGTTTGCATATATAGATCGAGCAATTATTTGTGTTAGTAGCATGACTTCTTGTGTCATGCATATATATACATATATCTGAATTAATCCAACATTTATTAAATCTACCAAAAGACTGCGTTGATTATCCCTTTGAGCATCAAAATGGAATTGTGTATTGATATATATATATATGGTGTACCTCACATTGTAGATTAGTATTATGAAACTATTGGCATTTTTTTGCCCCATCCAAGTAGATGCTAGAAAACTCGAGATTTCAAAAAACTCATTTGGCTAGTGGAGAAACATGTCGAGTCTTTGACGGTAATGAGATTGGTATACGCAGATATAACATGCCACTGGCACATGATCAACCATATAGATGATGATGGGGATTGAAAGGAGGATAGAGAGTAGCATGGATCTAGATATTTTGACCTTCAAAGACTTCCACCACTGTCACATCATCGTTCAAAGATGGATAAATAGATGCAGCACTAGACTATAACAGAAAGATGTAGCATTAAGCTACCAGAGAGGTGTACCATAGGGCTACAGTAAAGATAGATTAAACTAAAATAAAAGATAAGGATTCATTGGATTAATTATCAAAGCATTCATAATATAGACTGCAATCCAATATTTATGATAAAATAAAATAACATTCTAGTTTGATGGTTGCCATCCATGTCTAGCCTTCGCTCCTTACAATTCTGGTAATTGATGTCGGTTATCTGTTAGAAAATGTAGGCGATTTTATGAATGTATTTCAAAAATTTTTGAAATAAAATATCATGGAAGATAACTAGATTAATCATGTTAATCTAATATACATATAATCTAATCATCAAATCAACCTACTCTAGAATCTATGACATGATATGTTAAATATAAAATCAAAAAAAATTAGAAGATAAAATTTGCATGCATACATGTGAGCAGTAGATCAAATCTACATCTATCTGAGTTCAAAACTCAATATCTGAGTATAGATTGACGATCACCACTGCTGAGAGATATGGTAAAAAATATCTTCACTAGTTGCTCGTAGTTGCACATGTGTCTGACCTCTACGAAAATCCATTTGAAGTTTCGATCTGATCGGTCTCCTCGGGAGTGCTAGCTCGCGTGAAGACCATCTTATTGGCTGATCTGGATCTTTTCTTCAAATATCTCGAATATTTCTAGAGCTTGAAGAAGAATATCTAGAGGAGATGAGGATGAAGAAGAAGTATGGAGAGGAGACTCTCTTCTCTCTTCTTTTTCTCTCTTCCTAAACCCTTAGGATCAAACCCTCGAAATCTAGATTTTATGCTCATCGAAGAGGAGAGGACTCTCCTCTATTTTTCATGCCATGAACCCATGCCCCAACCACTTCACCATGTAAAGCTCTCTCTGGTTTCTCTCTTACATGCACAAAAGAAAAAAATCTCCCTTTTATTTGGCATGTAAGGAGTAAAGGTTTAAAGAGTCCTAGAGATGTTGGACTCTATCAAGTTGTCGTCCCTTTTCTCAACTCCACACCGAATAAATATGGGACATCACAACCAACAAGTTTTCATGGTAAATCAGATCTCTATCTAATTTCCCACATTGAAAACTTTCTCCTTTTATCGCATAAAAGAAAGAGAATAAAGGAAGTGGGCGGCAAGATTTGGATATGGTCAAACATTATCCATATATTGTAACCAATTCAAATCAAATTTAAACTTACCTTTTATGATCAGATTTTACCCATATTTGGATGTGAGAAAGGGAGGGCAAAACACTCTTATGGCATGGAGAAATCTCATGCAATACTTTTTAGTGTGGAGAAAGGTGGGCATCCTAAATCTTGGTGGCGCATGGGAGGAATCCAATATTACATGGACTCTTGGTTTCCTTATTTGACTCCAAACCAAATCACATCTGGTTAAGCCCAAATAAATAGATAAAACTCAATCTAATTAGATTCATAATTTTTGAATCAAATCTCAATCAAATTAAGAATTGATTGATCAAAGTCCTGATCAAATCAGAGATAATTCTCCCTTAGTGATTAGGTCATCTCATAACCTAATTGGATCCAACCTAATTGAATCAAATTTAATTAGATTTGATTTAATCCTCTTTATTTAATCAAATTGAGTCAATCAATAATCTAATTGCTAATTAATTCTTTATTAATTTATTAACACTCGATGAATAAATTCATTGCAACTTTTACATAAGATTAACTATCAATCGAATTGATGATTAAACTCTTGAACGATTCTCAATCTGTTGATCAACCATATGATTAGTCAAAAAATTTTTTTGAGTATAACCTTATAGGTTCAAACCTAAGTCAGTAGCATAGAAATAAATTTTTGAACTAATCGATATAATTATCTAGCAATAGGATCTAACGTCTGGATAGGCTAAATGATGGGGAAGCAATATTCAAGAACCTACTGACATATAGTTATCGTATAATTCATCCCTTTGATCCTAATATTCAAAGACGACCTAAGATTTAACTGTCAACCCTAGATAAGTCATCCATATTGTATTTTAATCTTTCAAATCCATCACATGGATTACTAGAGCTCAGATTTTACTAAATTGAAATATATTGATACATTAACTCCTAATTCGGAGGGATCAATCTTATCTTGACTTATGCACCGACTTGACAAGTACTTGACTGCATCCAGAGATCTTCTATCACTGAATTAAAAATTCAAATAGTTCAGCACTAAAGTATAGTGAGTTACTTGTAAGTCACTTTGATAATCTCAGGTCGGAGGAATACTTATATCCATATCCTTTGTGAGCTACTCTTGATAGCAGAGTGCTCCGTAGTTAGTCACATTCCATAATGATGTACTCTTACATCTCATCTACATGTCATACCAGTGTCTCCACACCATTTGATTACGAGGATAACTAATGCATATGCCACCCAACAATCTATACTTGATATTGCTATCATCTTAGTAATAGTATATCGTTGGGTCGCGAACTAGTTTAAGGACTACGCGATAAATCTTCCTTTATCAATCAAAATAGTCTTAAGGACTTTATCATAATACAGGAGTTCGTTAGAAGATGTAACCTTATGATGAAAAAGATCAAATAATTTTTATTATTGATTAATTCATATATATTTATAATTAGCTCAATCATCAAATGATTGATTTTAGGATATAATTTTCAATATTATCCTCCATCATATATGTTCGAAAGTATGACTATGCTGTATCAATAATTAGACTGATAACTTTATCTTGTTAGTTGATAACTTTATCTTATTAGTCTTGGTTTGTCATGGGTCTCTTTTACTCTAACCTAGCTATGATATAATTTTGGGCTTAGGAGTTTCTTTGAGACCATTTTGGTCATCTCAATCTATTTCTACATATCACAGTTGATTACAGCTAGGTCTTGAGCCTTCAGTCCATTTATGACCAAACTCTCTTTCTTTAATTTGTGCCATTATGCTTGGTGAAATTCATTATGACCGAACTCCATCAAGTTCAACAAGGATCATGCGACTCTTATATATATTGACTTCATTCCAATTAATCCATGTGGTGCTTGCTTACAACTATCATTTAAGCTACTGAGATGAAGTGTAAATAATGCTTTACATATCTCGTTAATAGATGATCAAGAGGCTAAAATGATGTTTGTCATTATCTCATCAATACCCACCAAATAAAATCCTATAATTATAGTTTTGATCTACTAATTGGGCATCATCCTTTTATGGAAGCATCACTTCTATCTCCAATAATTTAATAATATCTTTTCTAATTTTATTGAGTCATCCACTCAGGTCATGTTTCCCCTTTTGGAACTCTTTTGGGTACCGAACAACCTATGCTCTATTTGAAAGATCATCAACATTTGTAGGAATCTGATGATAGTTTTACATTGATAGGGATCTTCTAATAAGGTATGTTTTCCTTCTATAAATAAACCAAGCATTGTCTTCTTCAATGCTGATTCCTCTTCCCTTGACTACTCATACCTCCCCCGATCTTCTTTCACTTTATCATGGCAAGTAAGATTGAGTATTAGCTAGAACAACCTATTGTTTTTTATTCATCAACTTTTGACTTGTTTGTTGAATTGGAATACCATCAACAATCAGGATATTATCATGAACATATTTATTTGCCGAATTGGGATATCATCACCAAGGGCTTGTTGCTTGGTTTAGGGTTTCCAAATCAGCAAGTGAATATCTTTTCATCTGGTACTTTGGCTAATCTCATCTCCTCATCTTCTTCAAGTTGGTTCAAATAGATCCTTTTCTATTTCCACTTCTACCAACTAGGTCAATGTCTATGCCCACAGCTAACTGCACTTGGGATACTTCCACTACAATTGATGATGATGTCCAATGAGCTGACTATCAGGCAAGCCGACGATAGTGAAGGACTTTAGTAGCTCAGATTATGAGTGAAGTGAGCATCTTGAAAGTATTAGCCCATTCGGCCTATACTTGTAATTGTATTAGCTGAAAATAGTACTATTTGATCTTTGTACATGTAATTATATTCGCCAAAAGTAATAACATAGCATAACCTCTTTAATTCTTTTTTTGTATTTTCTTGCATACTTCTCAATATGAAGTTGCAATCATCACATGAACTTTGTCATAGTACTACTAATATTTTTAAGTTCTACTTCTAGATCAAAACTTATTTTTGGTGATGATCTGTCTCACCCATAATCCATATATAAGTCTCTAATTACCCACACCACCAAGTACCAAGCTAAATCAACCTTTATGTTGTTACATTGCCCTTGGTGTATGAGCTGAATGTAGATGGCTATCATTGACAAAGAGGAAGATATGGTAGTATCCTATGAATGGTTGCACCCGAGTCCTTAAGAGTAGGGACGAGGCTGCACTATGGGCAGTAGAGTTGTTGCCCCCCATCCATCATCTCAAAATGATAACTGGCCCAAATAATGGGGCCATATATTGACATGATTTCACCAACTTCTTTCCCAATAACCATCTGCAAATTGAGATGGCTGAAGCTTTTGTTGAGTTCAGATATCAGCTTAATATGTTGACCAAAGCATCATTAAGCATTTATTCAGTCACACATTATAATACCCTAGCCCAAGAGGGCCCGATGTAGAATTAGGCCTGATCTACTTTATCAGCCCAAAAGTAGAGTACAGCCCAGAAAAAGAAGAGTCCCCACGTGCCTTGCATGTGTTGAGGCAGTGAACCAGTCTCCCGAAGGGAGTCATCTTCATTTAGTTTTCTCCAGCGAAGTCTGACTTCGAGAGGGACTTGAAAATATTCCAACCTTATTTAACGGACCAAAGCTATACTCAGACCTCCATCACCCAAAAATCGCCATTGATATTTCTCTCTCTTCTATTATATATATTTTTTTTTCCAAGAGACCATTATTACTCCGATCTTGAAAACTTGTTGGAGATAAGGTACCGTTACCTCTCACCTCATGGCACTACCTTTCCTTCCTTTCCTAACTAGTACAACCACTGCCAACCATAATATTGTTGTGAGATCACAGGATTCAAATAGTAAGCCACTCTATTTTTAGATTTGATTTTTAACTTTATTTTATTCCTTTCCAGCCTTTCCCATCATCGGTGCCAATTGCCAAAATTGTTGACCAACCACGCATATTGGCTTGCAGTCATGGCCGGAGCCCATGGTTGTTGAATACTATCATTGAAAGAAATTGAGTTGCCGGCAAGATACAAAAATAAATACAGCAGAAAGTAAAAAAAAATTAAAACTTTTTAATCTAACGTGCTTGCCAGATATCGCATATCTAAAATACCAAGATCTCTCATATCTTAAGATTAAGATGAAAAAAAAAAAAAAAAATCTGATCTCCATCTTGCATGGATAGATCTTCATACGATTCAATGATCGTGATGTCTTTATGATTTCTTGAAGTCGTACAAGCATCCAGTCTCTACAGATATCCATACGAGAATGATCTGATCAAGAGATCTTGATCTCACTGGTTGCTAGCTTCCTTGTAGAGATCACTTCTTGGATGTTGAATCTTTTTCTCCTTTTCTCTTCTCAAGAGAACACAAGAAAATAAGAGGAGGAAGATGAGAGAGGAGTTAGGTGTGAGGGCTTCTTGGATGTTCTAAGAGAGAGAGAGGAATCAGACCCCAGATCAAACACACACCCTCCTTTATTCTTCTTGTGCCTCTCAATTTATTTCACGCCAATCTTATGATATATCTCATGAAGAGGCACACCCTCCTTTATTCTTCTTATGCCTCTCAATTTATTTCACACCAATCTTATGATATATCTCATGAGGAGGTGCTGATCTAAATCTCCATTTAACTCCCAACACCTAAACCCTCTTAGGGTTTGTTTGGATAAGAGTTTGGAGGTGCATAGACTCCTTAGAAAGGAGTGATGCCCCGTCTCATATTGTCACTCTCAAAATCCCATGCAAAAACCAAATACTATGGTAAAACCCTCTTTGGCATGAATCCTTAGGTATGATCTCAAGGGAAGAGTCTTTCTACATGTCAATCACATTTACAGATGAGTCCAAAAGAGCGTGGACTTTGATCAAATCAAAATCCAATGTGATTTGAATTTCATAATAAGTCAAATACTTATTGAGTCCAAACCCTTTTAGACCTATGAAACCCACTTCGACTCAAACTCAAATCAGGTCTAATCAAATTAAATTCTAATTTAATTTGGCTAGGATACAATTCTACTTATTTGATCAAATCAAATAATATAGCAATAATTGCCAATAAGTTCTTCTTTAATTCACTAACTATTAGCAAGTCCTCTCTTGTAACTTTTACAAATCAATCCAATCATCAATCATGTTAATAATCAAATCCTTCAGCAATTCAAAATCATAATTTAACTATCCGATTGGTTAGAACCTCATATGTATGTGATCCCATAAATTCTATTTTATCTGGTAGTGAGATATATTATGATATCTATTATTAATATTATTGAAATTCTTTTCAATAGATTGAAATATTTTCAACTAACCGAAAGAGAATTATTGACCATCAAAATAATTTTCATTGGTCTCATAATCCATCAGTGACGCCTAATAGCTGAAGAAAATTCTAGGACATGCATGTTAGATCCACAAAAATTTTATAGAGCAAAAGAGATCTAATCTAACATGCATCTTTGAGATCACATCTCATAAAGTCAAATCTATTATGTCCTTAAGATCAAAACATAAAATAAATTTAACATAACTGTTGGTGCAGAATTCCGTCGAAGTCGGAGAAGCTGGAGCTGGGATGACCGTGGCCGCCATTGGGACTTGCAAAGAAAGTCTAAACCGGAGTTGGGGGTGCTCCGGCAAGATCCTCCGACGCTCAAGTCAGTACTCTGCTTCAACAGAAATGAAGTGCTTGAGCGAAAATTTTGGCAGAGTTTCGAGATAGAGTTACCAGCTTAGAGAAGAACGTATCTGGGGGTCCTTATTTATAGACGAAGGGTGTAACTGACCGATAGCGACGTCTGTAACCGTCTGGTAGTGGACCGCTCAGAGCCGCGTGGAGTTTGTTATGGAGAGTAGTGGCATCAGGGGTTGTTCAGGGCCACATGGAGCTTGTTGCAGAGAGTGGAATGGTGTCCGTTGTCGGGACTTGCCAGAGAGAGGTGGAGCTGCATGAAATCCGTTGCAGCGAGTGGAGTGGGATGGCGGCTTTTGTCGTGGCTTGTCAGAGAGTGGTGGAACCACGTGGAATCCATTGCAGCGAGTGGAGTAAGATAGTGGCCCTTGTTGTGGCTTGCCAGAGAGTTCGGATCCGTCGACTGAAGCTCGGCTGGGATGCCTGATGGAGCAGGATGGCTCTTTACATCGTCGTTCTAGGAGAGGCTCAGATGTTGCGAGGTCGCTGACGAATCTACTGTTGTCGGATGCTTCGGGTGCTGATGTTTCAGATGGGAGTCACCTGTTGTAGGAGCTCGGATGGAGATTTTTTGTTGATGAAGTTCGGAGAAGTCCGTCTGGGATTTATCTGATACGAAGCTCATATGAAGATTGTCCATCGGGGAAGTCTGATTTTATGGAAAGCCTGGTAGGAGGTCGGCCGACGATGGACTTCGGATAGCACTGGGAAGGCTCGACAGACATCGGAGGCGATCGGCTATCGCAGGGACCCAGTTGCTGGAGCTCGTCCATCATAGAAGCTCATCCGAAATCCATCCGCTGGAGAAGTTCGGATGGGCTTTGGTTCTCGCGAGAGGTCGAAAAGGGGCCGCTTATTGTAGGAGCTCGGACGAGGACCAGTTGTCATGAAAGCTTGGAGTAGTGTCCCGCTGTAGAAGCTCGTCCAGAGCCCACTCGCTACGGGGTAGCTCGATTGAAGTCTACCTGTAGTAGAAATTCGAAAGAAATTTATTTATAGTAGAGGCTTGAGTCAGAATTTGCTTACAGTAGACATCTGGGATAGACAGCCCACTGTAGGAGTTCGGAGTAGACCGTTCGTAGTAGAAGTTCGGCTCTTGCAGGAGCTCGATCGAGATCCAGAAGGTGGTCAACCACCGTAGAAACTTGGAAGGAGTCTGGTTACTGTAGAAATCTCGTTGTCGGGGAAGCTCGGATGCTGACGAAGCTCGAAAGAAGTTCAGAGTAGGGCCGTCCATGGTCGGAAGAAGTCCAAAAGAGACTCGGGGAATGGTTGGCTGCTGTAGAAGGTCGACTGTCAATGAGGCCCAGGGGGCCTTTGGGGCGGCTCGGTGGGTGAACGCAGAAGTCCATTGTCGGAGAAGTTCGAACGGTCGAGGGAGTTCGGAGAGGCACCACATACAAGGTCGGGAGCCAGAAGAGCCCCGAAGGATCGATCTTTTACAAACTTCGGTCGGGGGGGGTATTTTATACTCAACACCAGTCCCCCTACTTTCGAGTTCAGGTTCCGAATGAAGGAAGTACAGAAAAATTCTCACGATCGAAGCTTCTCTCTTCGATTTTCGTACTCAACGGTTGTCAGATATTTTGATGTTTGACATGCCGGTACTGGAACCTTTTCGAAAAAGGTTTCTCCTTTTTGGAATTTCCATCGGGGCATGGCTCTAGGTACGGCATAATAATGGCTCTATCAGTTGCCAGCCATTTTCAACAGTCTGTCGAGGTGAGTGGGACACGCGGCGAGTGCCGGCCGACCAGAGGAGATCCGCAATCATTATTGCACCGGATCTCGAGATCTATTTAAACACATTCTCCTCCTTCAGGGGTTCCACCTTGCTCGAGAGAATCCCTCAATTATCCTCTTCTTCCCCGAGAGCTCCAGCTTCCTCTAGCATCCTTCCCGACCTTAGGCATCCTTCAGGTCGACCTCCATCATCCTTGCCGTCTCCCTGCACTCCTGGGATCAATCTAGGTCAGTTCCAGAACTTTCTGACATTTTCCTATCTTTTTTCTTCATATTCTGTTCGTTTAGCTTTCTCGGATACCTTTTTGCTATTTTTCTCAATTTTTTGAGATTTTTATGGCTTCCATTTGATCCAAAATGTCCTCTGATATCTTCTCTTCTAGCAGTTCTACAAGTTCGTCAGCCCCAATTCCCCATAGTACTGGTACCGTAGATGAACCCATAGCTAGGACCGAACCCTGTCTGGCCTTTGCATCGGACACCATCCCCAGCTCCTTGACTCTGGATGAACTCTCACTGATAAGGATTCAGTATGGAGTTCCTCCGGAGTACGAGCTGGAGCTTCCCGGGCCATCTGATCGGGCTAGCGCCCCTCCTCCCGGCCACTTCTGTCTGTACCAGGAGGCCTTCCATGTCGGACTTCAGCTTTCGCTGCCGTCCTTTGTCGTTGCTCTCTTTCATTTTTTGAATATTTTTCTAGTTTCCGTCGTGCCGAACTCCTTTAGGTTTTTGATAGGATTTCTTTCTCTTTGTAGTTTAGTCGAAGTTCGGCCGACTCTTTTTTTGTTTAGAAACTTCTACACCTTCAAGCACCATCCCTCGACAAAAGATTGGTGGTACTTCTGCCCCCAGTTCGGTAGAAAGAGGTTGCTGAAAGGCGCCCCCTCCTCCGTCCATAACTGGAAGGAGAAGTTCTTCTATGTCCGATGCCCGACCTTGGAGCTAGGATTACCCCCTTGGGGCTCCCTGAGGGATTCCGTCCATCGGGCTTCTGTCCTAGAAAGGGACGACCTCGAGGCCTCCAAAAAGCTCGAGGCCTATCAAGCCCCCCTCCTCCCCGACCTTCTGAGGAAACAACTTTTGTTCAACGTCAGCCTAAGCCCCCTTAACCTTGTCGGTATCTCTCCCTCTCTTCTTTTTTTCCCCCTCTCTCTTTTTTTTTTTTTTTCTGTTCCATTTTGGAGCCATGCTGAATTTCTTTTATCGCAAACATGGATGCAAGTATGGCTCAGAGGTTAGCCCAGGGTCTCAAGACCCACAAGAGAAAAAATGCCTCAACTTCGGGGTCGGTGAAGAGAGCCAGGACAGAAGGGACAAGCTTGACCGCGCCTGCTCCAATGCCCGTCGCCGTCGAAGCCCCTTCCGATGCCGAACCGAAAGTTTCCCGAGCTCCTTCACAGAGCCCCCCGATCGAGGGTCCCATTTCGGAGGTTCATCCCGATGGGGCATCCGGGGCCGAAGGGAGGAGGAGAAAGAAGACCCTGGCCCAGAGGAGTCGTTGCGATAGTCGATCCCGAGCTGCAGGTCTAGGACACTCTAGGATCTTTTCTCGAAGTAGGTTAACTCATCCTTTTCCTTCTCTCTGCTTCTTTAATTTATTCTTCAGTCCTTATATCGACTCCCCGACCCTTCTTGCAGATTGGGCACCAGCTTGTCGCCAACATCGAGGCGGCGAAGATCGCCAAGAAGGAGGCATCTCGGGCAGAAGAGGGTCGTCTAGCCGGGGCTGCCCGCCTCGAGGAGAAGATCATCGAGGTCCTAAGCCTCCAAAAGATGTTGGAAAAGGAGGGACAAACCTCATCCAATCTGAGGACTGCCTTGGACGAGGAGAGAGGGAAGGCTGAGGTCGAGGTCTTCGCATTAAGGGCATAGGTCTTCGAGTTGAAGGAGCAGGTTTTCGAGTTGAAAGTATGGATTTTGTCTCTGGTCTCGGAGGCAAGGGCTTGAGCTGTGGAGGAGTTCAAAGCCTCCCCCGAGATGGAGGATCTAAAGGTCCAGTTCGGCCAGGATGCCTTCATCAAGGGGTTCGAGCTCTACCAAGAGAAGGTGGCTGGGAGGTTTCTCGGTTGGATCTCGACTTCCTGAATGAGGCATCCGATGATGAAGCCGGACCATCCGAAGTCACTGTCGGTCCTCTTCTAGCTGGGACCTCATCGACTATCGTGGCCGTCGCTGACGATCTTTCAGGGACACCGACCCCCTCTACTTCTGCCCCAGAGGTCCGGAACCTCTAGTTTTGTATTTTTTCCTTTGTGGTGATTTTTTTCTCATTCTCTTGTACTTAGAATTTATTTGATCAATGAAGTCGGATTCATCTTTACGGAGGGTCCCTCCTCTCTTTTTTTGTATTCTTTTCCTTCTTTTTGCCTTCTTGTATTAATTTGAGTCATGGCGCTCTTGTCCTCCAACGACAGTGTCCTGCCGAAGCCCTTCCTCTGTCGGAGGGCATTCCCTTGAAGTCGATGATACAAGACCTCCAAAGAGAAGTTCGTCAGTTGACAAGAAAATCCAAGAAGCTGGAAGACGAACTTCATCGGCTGAAGGAGAGCCATTCAGAGGCCACCGCGGAGGCTACTCGCTTTCGGGACCTCCACAAGAAAAGTTTCATGAAATACACCAAAAGGAAAGCCGACTTCATTATGGAGCTTGAGGAACTCTGAAAATGTACCAGCGAGAGGTCTTGGACTCAGGTTTCCAAGATCAGCTTCCTTAAAGTCGAGCTGGCGGCCGCACGGGAGAAGATCGACCGGCTGGAAGGTAGCTCATCCCGACTCACAGTCTAGACTGACCGCAACCAAGACTGGTCGAAGAGGTTCTCCGACCTTCAAAAATAGCTGCAGAACGTTGAGGCGACTTACGATGCCTATCGAGTCGGCTGGAGCAGACAAGTAGAGGACTATCGAAGGAGGCTCCAGACGACAACTGACGAAGTTGCCCGCCTTCAGAGGTGGCTGTCCGAGAGAGTCCAGCCTGTCCCTACGCAAGATTCTGACGAGCTTTGCTCCTTGAGAGGGACTATGGCGGAACTGTCTGTAGCCCTTGGGTGGGAGGAAGCCGAATTACGATGGCTGAAGGTTCAGCTGGTCCATGAGCAGCAGGCAATCAAGGATGCTGAGGCAGAGTCCGGGATCTTGAGGAGGAGGCTTCGAGAGTCAGAGGATGAGCATCGGTGGTTCCATCAGATGTTTCAGGATATGCTACTGAAGAAGATGGAACTGGAAGAGGAAGTCAAAAATTTAAGGCAATCCATAGCAAGGGCCGGAATCGAGAGCTCGAAGTCAGAAGAAACTGGGCATCCTTAGAGCCTCTTTTTCTTCTTTCTTTTTTTTGTTTTTTGGCCTTTAAGGCTTTGTGACGTGTACTTTACCAACAAAATGAAAATAAAATTATCTGTTACCTTGTCCATTCTGGTATTAAATGGTTATTTACCAAACTCCATTTGTCTTCCATCTTGTTTGGCATCGACATAGTTTGTAATCTCTCATCGGTTCTTTCTTTGAGTCATCATTCACCGAACTTCTTTTATCTTTCATCTTGTTCATTGCTGACGTAGTTTGAAGGTTCCTGATCATCGTCGTGTCGATTTACCCTTAGGGACTAGAGATTTTCGATAAGGATTTGCTCTCTCATCGAGATGAGGTCCCTTGTGCCTTTGATGTAGTTCATTTTTCACCTATCGTCGGTGTAGTTCATCGATTTTTCTTTTCATCTCTCCTTTTTCTTCTGTGTTTGAGTGAGGGTCTTCCCTCTGCTCTTGACAGGGTCGTGAGAGTGTAGAAGAGTCATTGAGGAAGCTTTCCCCCTCGTCGATCAATCGAGTCTTTGGTTGCGTTGGGACGAGGTCCTCCCCTTGTTCCCGACAGTCGATTTCAGCTCATGTCAGGATGAGGTTCTCCTTCTGTTCCTAACAAGGCTGTGGGGGCACATAAGGGCCGTTGTGAGGGCCTCTTCCCCCATCCGATCTTTAAGAAACTGGGCCTTCGGCTTTACTCATGTTAGGACGAGGTTCTCCTCCTGTTCCTAACAAGGCTGTGGGGGCACATAAGGGCCGTTGTAAGGGCCTCTCCTCCCATCCGGTCTTTAAGAAATCGGGCCTTCAACTTTACTCATGTTAGGACGAGGTTCTCCTCCTGTTCCTAATAAGGCTGTTGGGGCACATAAGGGCCGTTGGAAGGGCCTCTCTCCCCATCCGATCTTTAAGAAACTGGGTCTTCAACTTTGCTCATGTTAGGACGAGGTTCTCCTCCTGTTCCTAATAAGGCTGTGGGGGCACATAAGGGCCGTTGTAAGGGCCTCTCCCCCCATCCGGTCTTTAAGAAACTGGGCCTTCGGCTTTGCTCATGTTAGGATGAGGTTCTTCTCCTATTCCTAACAAGGCTGTGGGGACACATAAGGGCCGTTGTAAGGGCCTCTCTCTCCATCCGATCTTCAAGAAATCGAGCTTTCGGCTTTGCTCATGTTAGGACGAGGTTCTCCTCCTGTTCCTAACAAGGCTGTGGGGGCACATAAGGGCCGTTGTAAGGGCCTCTCCCCCCATCTGGTCTTTAAGAAATCAGGCCTTCGACTTTGCTCATGTTAGGACGAGGTTCTTCTCCTGTTTCTAATGCGCTTAATTTCGTTTGTATGGGAGAGTTATCTCTCATCGTTATAAGCTCATACCAAAAGAAAGAATGCGCAAATATGAAAAAAATTTTTATTCAGGGCAAAATTGTTGGTAATACATTCGTAGATCTTTCAAATCTTATAACCGCGGAAGGTCTGCTCCCCGTCGGGGTCCCCCCGAGATGGAGTTGATAGTCCCAATTGGAGGCTGATCTTTTGGCTGCTCCTCCCTCCTTGGTGGTTCTGACTGCGGCAGGGCCCTAGGCTGATCTTCCCTTCCTTCAGGTCGGCATCGAATGAATCTATCGAGCCGACCTCATCTGATGAGCTCCTCGATCTCATCTCGGAGCTGAATACACTCTTCTGTATTGTGGCTGTGGTCACGATGATAGAGGCAGAATTTGTTTGGGTTGCACTTTTCAGGGTGTGAGCGCATCCTCTCTGACCTTGGGAGCTACTCCCTGACCTCCATCAGCACTTGAGTTTTTGATGTGTTGAGAGGGGTGTAGCTGTGGAATCTCCCGGGAGGGGAGCCTCACCGAACTCGACGGTCTGGACTTCTCTATTTACGAGCTCGGAGAGGAGTCCGGGCGCACCTGTGCCCGGGAGGAGTTCGAGAGCATGGCCGAGCTTCGCTCGGCCCTTTTTCGACTGCGGGCTTGCTCGAGTCTCCCGCCTGCCGCTCTCTCGCGGTCTTCTCATCCTTCATCTTGAAGGCTTCTTCTGCTTGGGCATATCCTTCGGCCCGAGCCAGCAAATCGATAAAATTCCTGGGGTACTTCTTTTTCAAGGAGAACAGAAGGTCATTCTTCTGAAGGCCGCCTTTCAGAGTGGCCATCGCGACCGATTGGTCCAAGTTTCGGACCTCCAATGCAGCGACATTGAAGCGGTTGATGTAAGCCTGGATGGATTCCTCCTCCCTTTGCTTGATGTTAATAAGGGACTCCGAACCTTTTCGGGGATGCCGGCTGCTAACAAAATGAGCCGCAAACTGGTGGCTCATCTGATCAAAGGAAAAGATGGTACCCGACTTCAACGTCGAGTACCAGTTCCTTGCTGCTTCCTTCAGGGTGGATGGAAAAGCTCAGCACAGAATGGCATCTGGCGCGCCATGGAGCAGCATCATCGTCCGAAAGGCCTCCAGGTGGTCGATTGGGTTCGAGCTCCCGTCATAGCTTTCGAATTGGGGGAGCTTGAAGTTTGACGGGATCGGTTCCTGCATGATCATTTGAGAGAAGGGAGGGTCAGTACAGATGTCTCACCATAAACAAGGAGAGCGTGGCGGAGTTCTTCGATCCGTCGGTTCATCTCTTGGAGCCTTCGATCCAGGAAGTCCTCTCGACTGTGGGTCTCGAGGGTCTTCGGACAGAATGGAGGTAGAGATCCTCCGGGAGTAGAATCGTGATCGGACTGAGGGCTCTCCACCCTCGAATTTGTCTTTTCGAGAAAGATGGGGCGACTGGCCCAAGTGGCCTGCCCTACTGCCAGATTTTGGAATTTCGACGATGTTCTCTCTAACCGCACCGACGCCTACGGTTGTTGTTACTGTTGTATGGCCTGCATTGCTTCAGTGAGGCCTCTGACCTGCTGAACCAACAGGTCGAATTGCTCCGTGCCGACCGTCGTTGTCGGAGGAGGAGGAGGAGCTTGGAAAATTGGAGGTGAGGCTGGAGCCTGAGATCTGGCCGCGGAGGTCGTGCATCGCCTGGTGGATGCTCTGCGGGGAGGCATCGAGTGAAGATCTAGTAGAAGAAGGAGAAGAGGATGTCGAAGAAGATGACCCGAATCAGTCCCATTGAGCACTCCTTTAAGAACAAGGGTACTGCAAAGACACAGCCCTTCCTCTAGCGCCAATTTTGTTGGTGCAGAATTTTGTCGAAGTCGGAGAAGCTGGAGCTGGGATGACCGCGGCCGCCGTCGGGACCTACAAAGAAAGTCTAAACCAGAGTTGGGGGTGCTCCGGTAAGACCCTCTGATGCTCAAGTCAGTACTCTGCTTCAACAGAAATGGAGTGCTCGAGCGAAAATTTTGGTAGAGTTTCGGGATAGAGTTACCAGCTTAGAGAAGAATGTATCTGGGGATCCTTATTTATAGACGGAGGGTGTAACTAACCGACAGCGACATCTGTAATCGTCTGGTAGTGGACCGCTCAGAGCCGCATGGAGTTTGTTACGGAGAGTAGTGGCGTCAGGGGTTGTTTAGGGCCACGTGGAGTTTGTTGCGGAGAGGAGAATGGTGTCCGTTGTTAGGACTTGCCAGAGAGAGGTGGAGCTGCATAGAATCCATTGCAGCGAGTAGAGCAGGATGGTGGCTTTTGTCGTGGCTTGTCAAAGAGTAGTGGAACCACGTGGAATCCGTTGCAGTGAGTGGAGTAAGGTAGTGGCCCTTGTTGTGGCTTGCCAGAGAGTTCGGATCCGTCGACTGAAACTCGACTGGGATGCCTGATGGAGCAGGATGGCTCTTTACATCATCGTTCTAGGAGAGGCTCGGATGTTGCGAGGTCGCTGACGAATCTACTGTTGTTGAACGCTTTGGGTGCTGACATTTCAGGCGGGAGTCACCTGCTGTAGGAGCTCGGATGAAGATTTTTTGTTGACGAAGTACAGAGAAGTCCATTTGGGATTTATCTGATGCGGAAGCTCATCTGAAGATCGTCCATCGGGGAAGTTCGATTTTATGGAGAGCCTGGTAGGAGGTCAACCGGCGATGGACTTCGGATAGCACTAGGAAGGCTCGACAGACATCGGAGGTGATCGGCTACCGCAGGGATCTAGTTGCTGGAGCTCGTCCGTCACAGAAGCTCATCCAAAATCCATCCGCTGGAGAAGTTCGGACGGGCTTTGATTCTCGTGAGAGGTTGAAAAGGGGCCGCTTATTGTAGGAGCTCGGGTGAGGACCAGTTATCGTGGAAGCTCGGAGTAGTGTCCCGCTGTAGAAGCTCATCCAGAGCCCACTCGCTACGGGGTAGCTCAGTTGAAGTCTACCTGTAGTAAAAATTCGGAAGAAATTTGTTTATAGTAGAGGCTTGAGTCGGAATTTGCTTACAGTAGATGTCTGGGATAGACAGCCTGCTGT
This sequence comes from Elaeis guineensis, assembly GCF_000442705.2. Taxonomy (NCBI): domain Eukaryota; kingdom Viridiplantae; phylum Streptophyta; class Magnoliopsida; order Arecales; family Arecaceae; genus Elaeis; species Elaeis guineensis. The sequence continues at coordinate 48,138,744 of NC_025998.2, forward strand.
AGGAGTTCGGAGTAAACCGTTCGTAGTAGAAGTTCGGCTCTGGCAGGAGCTCGATTGAGATTCGGTAGGCGGTCGACCACCATAGAAACTTGGAAGGAGTCTGGTTACTATAGAAATCTCATTGTCGGGGAAGCTCGGATGCTGACAAAGCTCGAAAGAAGTTCGGAGTAGGGTCGTCCGTGGCCGGAAGAAGTCCAGGAGAGACTCAGGGAATGGTTGGCTGCTGTAGGAGGTCGACTGTCAGTGAGGCCCAGGGGGCCTTTGGGGCGGCCCGGTGGGTGAATGCAGAAGTCCATTATCGGAGAAGTCCGGACGGCCGAGGGAGTTTGGAGAGGCGCCACATACAAGGTCGGGAGCCGGAAGAGCCCCGAAGGATTGTCTTTTACAAACTTCGGCCGGGGGGGGGGGGGGTATTTTATACCCAACAATAACCATGAAGATCAAATCTTTATCTTAGCATGGGTAGATATTCACCGTGATTTGATGATCATAGATATCTTTTTGGACTCCTTGAAGAGCCGTATATATATTCGGCCTCTACAAGTATCCACAGAAAAGATTTAGGATGCTTCTTTTAATTTTTTTCTCTAAGAAATCAGCATGCACCTTGTAGCAAGTGAAGAGAAGAAGGAAGAGAAAACTCCTCTCTTAACATGAAGGTGGGACGCCCAACCAACCTTGGGCATGGAGATAGGTAGGATGCCCAACCTTTGGGCATGAAGGAGAGAGAGAGGAGGGGGGAGTGAGGCTAGGGAGAGGGGGCACCTTTTGGTTCTCCAAAGTTAGGATTTGGAGATCTCATCTCAAGGGATTTAAATAGACTCAAAAGGATTCCTAATAGGTTTCAGACTATGACTCATTCAAAGTGTTAGCTTAGAAGGACTTTTGATTTCTTGCCAAATATGGCCTCCTTATCAATTTGAGCCACCCTTCCCTCTTTTCTCATGCACAAATCAGATGGAGTGTGCACACCATCTTTTTTTCTCCACCTTCTCTTCTTGTCGCACAGGATAAGGGGGCACCAATTGTTTGGGTCCAATCCAAATGGGCACGAGCCCATTTCCTCCACACTTTAATTCAGATAGGAGCCCAACTATTGGTGCCCCATCTTGCATGCTTTTGACTTGATCCAATCCCCATCTCATAGGAATTTTAAGTCTCAAAAGAATTTGGATTTAACCATATGCTAGCATGGTATTCCTAAATCTAATAGAATTTCATAAATCCTAACCCATTTAGAACCACATGAGCTTGATTGTACAATCCTAGACCAATTCTTTTTGTATGTAACCCTATAGGTTTAATTCTATCTGGTAGTAAGATATATTATGATCTCCATCATCAATATCATTGAAACTCCTTTCAATGGATTGGAATACTTTTCAATTAAGCTAATTGAGAATTATTGATCATCAAAATAATTTTCATTGATCCTATAATCTACCAGTGATATCTAGTAGTATATAGTAGCAACCCAGTAGAACTAAATGAATGAACCTTTAAGTATAATTATCATATGATTCAATTCTTTCATTATAAGTCTCGATAAGATGGAGGTTATGGATAACTTGTCAAATCCCACATCTGTTATATGTTAGATTCAATTGACTTGAGTTCTTTACGAAATCTTATGGAAAAATTCTTTCCATCACTCACACTGCCATGACTATGGACTTCAGAGCTCAGTTTCATGAACTACATAGGACTTCTCCTTATTTACTAAGATCGATAGATCATTTCTAGGTGCACATCCTATTCCTACAATAAACCTACTATTGCCAACATACACCTCAAGGTTTCGTATGGTTAGAAGATCGAGTTATAGTATAGTCAAACTATAGTAACCTCATCGTGAATAGTCAAGGTACTACAGATCAAAGAACTATTTATACTACTACAGCATCGAGTATGTCATTAATGAAAAAGTAGATATCCAAGTAACTACCCATGTTCATCATGCTCGGTATCCTTGTTCTCTAACAACCACTTGCACCTCACTCCAGTATCTTCATACTGTAGATTCGAGATCCATCTATCTTAAAGGGAAGCCATCTGTGTACCAATCTATCCAGATCAATCACCATTCTCATGATGATCCAATGATTGAGAGTAATTTATAGATTAATTATTGATGACACATATCTCAAATTCTCAACTCTTGAGAATATGTGTCATTACTCTTATTAATTCATTGGATGATTCATAGACACATTACACAATATGAATGAAAAAATCAATCCAATTTTATTTTATTAGTAAGTCAAAATTATAAATTATATTCTTAGAAAGATTATATGTGTCAGCCTAATTAGCTTTTAGGGCATATATCTTACAATCTCTCACTGGCACAAAAGCTATTTGGACACAAATTTAAGTCCCATCTTCTCAAGGTGAACTTCGATCTTTTGCTGGCTTAATTGCTTAGTTAGTGGATCAGCCATATTGTCAGTGATGTCTACTCTTTATATCTCAATGTACTTCTTTTCAAGATAATCATGGATGAGATGGAATCATCGCTTTATGTGCTTAAACTTCTACCGAGACCTCGGCTCCTTAGCTAGGGCCATAGCACCATTATTGTTGCAATAGAGAGGAATAGCATTTGATGGTATCACACCTAGCTCCATGATAAAATTCTTAAACTAGAAGACCTCTTTTGCAGCTTTCGACACGGCGATGTATTTAGCTTCTATGGTGGAGTCTACTATGATAGGCTATTTGAAATATTTTCAACTCACAACACCACCATTATATCAGAATATACTGTCCGATATCGACTTTCGATCATCAATATCAAACATAAAGTCTGAATCAGTATATCCCTGCACTCTCAACTCTCCTCTTCTAAAGATCAAGAACATATTCTTAGTTCTTCTCAAGTACTTAAAGATATATTTTACAGATATTCAATACTCTTTATCCAGATTGGACTGATATCTACTTGTGACACTCACAACATGAGCTATATTAGGTCGTGTACATAGCATGACATATATGAGACTCGCTATAGCTGAAGCATAAGGGATCTTACTCATGCATTCAATTTCTTCTAATGTGTTGGGGCAATCTTCTTGGAGAGATGAATTCTATGCCTAAAGGGCACAAGTCCCCTCTTAGCATTTCTCATGCCAAATCTTTTCAGCACCTCCTCATGTACATCCTCTGTGAAAGGCCTAGCATTCTTTTAGATCTATTTCTATAGATCTTAATCTCCAAAATAAAGGATGCTTTCCCAAGATCCTTCATGAAAATATTTTTAGATAACCATAATTTGATTGAGGTCCACATGAGAATGTCATTCTCAAGCAAGAGGATGTCATCCACGTATAGTATGAGAAAAATGATAGCACTCCCACTGATCTTTTTGAACACACATGGTTCCTTCTTATTTTTGATGAACCAAATGATTTGATCACATCATTAAAATGAGTGTTCTGGCTCAGAGATTTTTGCTTAAGTCTATAAATAGACCTTTATAGCTTTCAAACTTTGTGATCTCAATCACTGGACATGAAATCCAGAGGCTGCTCCATATAGATATCTTCCTCAAGATATCCATTTAGGAAGATAGTTTTCACATCCATTTACCGTATCTTATAACCGTGATATGCTGCAATAGCAAGCAATGTTCGAATGAACTTCAGTATTGCTACTGACAAAAAGTTATTCTGATAGTCAATGCCTTCGCATTGACTATAACCTTTAGCCATAAGCCTTGCTTTAAAAGTCTCTACCTTTCCATCCGAGCTAATCTTTCTTTTGTAGATCTATTTACATTCAATAGGTACAATACTTTCTAGTGGATTTACTAAGATCCAAACTTGGTTTGAGTACATTGAGTCAATCTCTGACTTCATTGCCTCTAACCATTTCTCAGAGTCAATATCTAATATCACATTGTCATAGATCTTGGGGTCATCTCCATATACCCTATTTTCAATGAGGAATATTTTTTCTATATTTTCTGTGATGATACCTAAGTATCTCTTAGAAGGATGGAAAATCCTACTAGATCTATGAGGTGAAGGAGGAGATGTGCATATTGGCTCTAGTTAAATAGGTTCCACATATTCTAAAACTCGTTGCTCTTCAGAGACTCTCTCTTCAAGCCCAATCTGTCTCCTAATACCTTCATCTTAGATAAACTATTTTTCAAGAAAGATGGCATGTCGACTCACAATCATATTATCATCATGCAGGAGATAGAAATAATATCCTAAAGACTCCTTAGGATATCCTATAAAATGAGCTTTCAAAGACCTGGCCTCTAACTTGTCTATCTATTATCTCCTAACATCAATCGAACATCCTCAAATTCTAAGGTGACTCAGACTTGATTTCTTATCATACCATTTTTCATATGGTATGGTAGGAATGATTTTAGAGAGAATCCTATTCAACAAATAATTTGCTGTAAATAAACTATGACCCCAAAGAAATATAAGAAGATCAGTGAAGTTCATCATGGATCGAACCATATCTAATAGGGTTTGATTTCTTCATTCTGAAATCTCATTCAATTGAGGCATTCTAGATGGAGTCCATTATGAGATTATACCATATTCTTTGAGATAATTGAAAAATTTTCTACTAAGATATTCACCTCCTCGATCTGATTGAAGAACTTTTAAAAATTTTTTAATTTACTTCTTTGCTTCATTTCTGAATTCTTTGAACATTTTAAAACTTCAGACTTATGTGTCATAAGATACATATATCCGTACCATGAATGATCATCGATAAAGATGATGAAATAGAGATAATATTCTCTAACCGGCACATCAAATGGGCCACACACATCAGTATGTACTAGGGCAAGTATTTCAATGGTCCTTTCTTTTTGTCCCATAAAGGGCAGCTTTGTTATCTTTTCTTGAAGATAGGATTCACAGATCGGATATGACTTAGAAGTTAATGAGCCTAAGAGCCCATCTTTCTCTAATCTATTAATTCATTCTTCTCCCATATGACCTAGGCTAAGATGCCACATATACTTCAAGTTAATTTCATCTCTTGATCATTTAGATCCTGTGGCACTCATTTTCTGCTCAATAACATTCATAGACAAATCAACATGTAACTGATAGAGATTGTTTATTAAGAAAGCACTTACAACTATTTTATTTTCAAAATAAATGATATAGTAGTCCTTATGAAAACTAATTACATAGTTATCCTATGCTAAATAAGTAACAAAAATTAAATTCCTGCTAGCAGTAGGTACATAATAACAGTTTCTAAGAATGAAACTAGTACCAGATGGTAATCTCAGAGGGTAGACTCCACAGCTATAGCAGCAACTCTTGCCCCATTTTTAACTCGTAAGGTCGTTTCTCCTTTCTTCAGCCTTCTACTATCCTCAAGATCCTACATAGAAGTATACAAATGAGTACTAGAACAAGAGTTTATAACCCAACTAAATGTAGAAAAAATCATAAGATTAGTTTCAATAATGAGTAGGTCAGACATACCTTCAGAAGGTGTGCCATCCTTTTTGTTCTTCAAGCTCACCAGGTAAGCAAGACAGTTCCTCTTTCGGTGGCCGTCATTGTTGCAGTGGAAACACTTTATTTTCTCTACAACCTTCTTGGAAACTTTCTTTATTGGCCTGTTCTCTACTTTCTGCTTCTTCACTAACTTCTTCTTCTTTCTAGTAGACTTTCTCTTGGAAGATAAAGTTCACTCCATAGAGAAAATGGTACCCCTTGAACTCTTCAAGATCCCTTCAGTAGTAACCAGTATATTCAATAGCTCGACCTTGGTGCACTAAATCTTTTTCATATAGTAGTTTACAATAAACTGCGTATATGAATCAGTAAGAGACTGCAGGATTAGATCAATCTATAATTCTTTGTCCATGGACATGCTGAGATTCCCAAGTTTCTCCATGTCTTTGATCATTTATAGATAATACTCATGGATAGATTTCCCATCACACATCTTCATCTTGAAGAGTCTTTTGGATATTTCTAGCAAGCTGTGCGGTTCTACTCACCATGCAATTCTTGTAGATGAGTCAGTATACCCTTGGCAAACTTCATATCCTTGTGCTGGTGTTGAAGTTCATTAGACATGGATGCCAGCATGTAGCACCGAACCTTATTGTCATCGTCCAACCACTATTCATGAGATGCCTTTGGATCAGGGGTCAGACAAGCTGGCAGGGAGGAAATTTTTTGGTCAAGTACATAGTTCAGCTTCTCGAAACTTAAGACTATCTTCAAGTTTTGGAGCCAATCTTTAAAGTTGGGTCCAATCAATTAGTTGATCTCTAGGATACAAGTGAGTGGGTTGGAAGTAGATATTTCTATAGAGAGAAGAAGATTCTAGTTAGATTTTGTATTTGACTTCTTTCAGTTTATTTTAAGATTTTATTTTAAAAATAAACTTGACTCCCACTATTCTCTAAAATCTTTTACACTCCTCAGATGGAGAAATAAAAATCTCTGTGATTAGAATTTCAAGTGGATACACGGTCTCACTGATTGCCACACCACCTCACTTGACAGTTATTGATGATGTGTCAATCAATGAGTGAACAACTTTTATCTAATACTTCTCAAATAAATTATAGTAGTCATCGATCTCTAAGTCCTGAAATCTTATCTGACAGTTATTAGCCTCATTCCTTAGTTAAATCAGAGCCACTATTCTTGCGAAGGTGAAGCCACCATTAGAACCCTCACCTAACAGTTATTGGGCCCAATCCCTTCTCTACCCCACAGCATCTTATGCTAATAGAATGGTTGCATCTTCTCGATACAACTAAACTACTGTCTCCAACCAAGAACTATCAATATCAGGAAGGGCCCACACATCTTCAATGATGGAAGACCGCTCGACTTAATATGTATAGAAGATTTAATTTAGTTCTTTTTTAGATTTCAATTGTTGATTTACATCGCATGTAAATCCATAATTATATTGGATCTACTAGAGAGATTGTATTTTGGTTCACTAAGACCGAACTTATGGTGCATTGTAAATGTGGTGAACTCAACACTAAGCACCCTAAAATAGAATTAGATCAATCAAATTAGCCAAGTGAAGATTGATGGGAGGCTGTCTGTACAAATACAACAATCTTAATTAAGTAACCACCTTTTAATGCACTTACTTTAGACACCAATAGGTTAACCTATTCCCAATCAAGCTTGATTTTTGGTTCCTTACCGTAGATTGTGAAATTGCAATCATCTACATGTGTATCCATGATACACCCTACACCAAGGGTCGTAGTGATTCAATATGATCACTATATATATCAATAAAAATACAACATGATTATCTCATAATCAGATTTAATTTAATTAAGTCTTTCTTTTTTCTCAAAAAGATGACCTTTAATTAAAGGGTCTCATCACTTATAATCTTAGGACAACCTTACAACATAACTTGTGTTATATCAGGACAACCTTATGTCAGGATGAACTTAGAATAACCCAAAGCTTATCAATTAAATCTTTAATCTAAAATTTTAGATCCAATCTAAATTTTAGATGTTTGATTAAGGATTTTATATCTTATCATCCTAGGACAATCTTTCAGCATAACTTTTGTTATGCTAGGGCAACTTATGTTAGGATGATCTTAGATTAGCCCAAAGTTTATCAATTAAATTTTTGATTTTTAATTCAAATTTCTAATCGAAACATTCTAGATCTAATCTAAATTTCAAATCTAAGCACATAAATCAAAATTAATTAAACAAAAAATTAGATCTAATTTAAAATTCAGATTTAATCAAAAATAAAAATTTCAGATATAATCTAAATTTCAAATCTAATTAATAAATAAAAAATTTTAGATATAATCTAAATATGAGATCTAATTGAAAGCATAAAAATTTAGATCTAATCTAAATTTTAGATCTTAAGAAACATGATATATACAACTAGGCTCGGATACCAATTGAAAAAAATTCTAGGGCATGCATGCTAGATTAATAAAAATTTTATGTAGCGAAAGAGATCTAATCTAATATGCATCTTTGAGATCGTATCTCATAAAGCCAAATCTATCATATCCTTAAGATCAAAATATAAAATAAATCTAACATAATCATGAAGATCAGATTTTTACTTTAGCATGGATAGATATTCATCATGATTTTATGATCGTGGATATCTTTATAGATTTTTAAAAGAGCCACATATATATCCGATCTCTACATATATCCACAAAAAAGATCTAAAATGCTTCTCTTAATTTCTTCTCTAAGAAATCAGCATGCACCTTGTAGCAAGCGAAGGGAAGAAAGAAGAGAGAACTTCTCTCTTGGCATGGAGGTGGGACACTCAACCAACCTTGGGCGTGGAGATAGGTAGGACACCGAACCTTTGGGCATGAGAGAGAAAGAGAAGAGGGTGAAAGAATAGTACCCTACAAGCCAATCGTATGGAGATGTAAAGAAACTTTTTTTTATTTTCTTCCTACTGATTTGCATGACATTAGTTATTTTTTATTTATGAGGTATTGTATTTTATCATTTGCTGCATCATATTTTTTTGATTATGATAAATTTCATAGATTAGGATAATGATTTTAGGACTATGATGAGATTATGCCAGAGAGATCTAAAATTTTGATAGCCCCAATCTAAAATATTTTCAGTCGTTGGATCATCGAGTCGAAGATCGATGATATCGGTAAGATTGGTACATCCTATGTATGCTCAATGGAGAGGTTGGTTGATCTCACAATCACTTATATGGTGATACTAATATAAAAATATAGGTATTCATTAAAGAATAAGTTCACTGAATTGACCCACAAAAAGAACATCTGATGGAGCCTTACAGCATGTCAACAGATGGTTCTTCAGTGGGAGTAGTGCATATGATCCTTTGACCTGAGATCAGCATGGTACCTTATGTACATGGATCCTTACTTTGATTTATTCTCTAGCACACCACTTTGAGATGTGTGTGGGATATTTTAAATATAGTGAAGTGTGCATAGAGGTTGTGAATGGTCAATAAGGAATCAATTATTGAAAAATATATCCTAAAGCCTATGATCTAAGTGGTAGATGATTGAAATTAGTATATGAATTATCTAATAATAATAGTTATTTGGCAAGTTCATCATAAAAGTTCTATCTTCCTTAAATGAACTTCAAAATTATGATGAAGTCCTTAGAACCACAATCAATCGATAAAAGAAGATTTATCGGATGGTTCTTAAACTGTTCAGGATCAAATGATAAATTATTAACAAAGATGATAACTTATCAAGTGTAGATCGCTGTATGCCATATTCGTTGGTTGTCCTCGTAACCAAGTAATGTGGAGACACTGATATGGCATCCAGGTGAGATATAGGAGTACATCTGCATTGAACGTTGCCAATGTAACACTCTAATGTCAAGAGTAGTTAGCTAAGACCAATGGGTATAAGTGTCCCTCCGACCTGAGATCACCACGGTGACTTGCAAGCAACTCACTGTGCTTTAGTGCCGGACTGTCTGTATTTTTAATATAGGTTCGAAAGATTTTTGGGTACAGTCAAATACTTGTGAAGTCAGTGTGTGAGTCAAGATGGGATTGACCACTCCTGATTAACTTCAGGAAGAGAATGTCTCATTGTATTTCAATTTAGCAAAATCTAGGCTTGGGTAATCCTCGTGAGGAGTCATGGGATTTACAAAATTTTGAGATACAATAGAGATGACCTGTATGAGTGATTGACAGTATACTCAAAGTCGTCTTGAGTATTATTGGTCAAAAAGATGAATTATATGATAACCATGGATCAGGGTTCTTAGAATGTTGCTTTGCATACATTCGACCGATCTAGACGTCGGGAACCATTGCTAGATGGTTACTTTGACTGGTACAGGAATTAGTTTCTATGCTACTAGCTTAAGTTTGAATCTATAGGTTCACACACATAAGAGATTGTAACCTAATCAGATGGTTAATCGATGATTGAGAATCGTTCAAAGTTTAAACAATCAATGTGATTGATTTTTGACCTAATATAAGTGTTGCAGGAGGATCATTAGCAATTGAATTGCTAATTGGCTCAATCTGATTGATCAATTGGATTGAGATCAAGTCTAATTTAATATGATTCAATTAGAATTAGTTTGGATTTAATTGGATTAAGTCTAATTGGTTTATTGGATAAGCCAATTGCAAGGGAGAACAAGTCCCTGTTTGACTAGGACTTGTATGCACCTAATTCCTAATTAAGTTAGGATTTAAATTAAATATAATTTAATTTGATTTAATTAGACTCTTAGTTGGACTAGAATTATCATTAATTATATTGCAATTAATTTAAATTGGGTTCAAAGTATTTGACCTAATCTAAATAAGAATCCTAGTTAGATTAGGATTCCATCTTCTCTTGCGCCACTTAAGAAAATCAAGGCCCACATCCACTAATTAATTCCAGATAATTTTTTTATGATTTCTACATCTAAGTGAAGTAATCTCACACCAATTATTTTAGAGATTTGTATCAGATTTGATCTGATTCAATATGAAAATTAATTTGGTTCATTGTGGAAAATGGTTTAGCCTATTTCTCTTTTTGAAAGAGTCCCTCTTCACAAGAACTCTTCCCTTCCTCTCTTGCACCAACTTTCCCCATGTTTATCCTCCTTTTTGTTACCCATTTTGTGACTATTTTCATGCTATCCATGAAATAAATGAGATAGGGGGCATCCAAGAGTTGGACGCCCCAAGGACTCCTTGTTAGACCAGGTCTTATGACTTAGTCTGCCATATAAAAGGAGGCCGCCCCATATGCCATGATATAGGAGTCAAAAATTCATAGAAAATTGAGAGAAATACTAGAGGAGAATAAGAAAGACTTGGGAGGTTTGAGGCACCAAAAATCCATGGAGGAGAGTCCTCTAACAAGAGATCAAAAGTTGATGTCTTGTAGAGAAGAAAGGTAAGAGAGAAGATTATCTTCTCTTATTGATTTTCTTTCTTATTTTTTTTCTCTTTGTTTTTATATTTTTATATGATAAAAATATGAGAGATAAAAAAGGATTACATGGGTGGTTTGAGATGCCAAAATCCTTGGAGAAAATTCTTCAATCAAGAGATCAAAGGTTGATGTCTTGTAGAGAGAAAGGTAAGAGAGAAGATTATCTTCTCTTATTATTTTTCCTTTCATATTAATATCTCTTTATTTTATTTTTTTTTATATGATAAAAAATCTAAAAAAGAAAGAGGGATGGCATGGTGAATTCATGCTCCAAAGAGTTGGAGCATGGTGATCTTATTTTGGACATGATATGATCATGTTCTGATGGAAGAAGAAGAAGAAAAGAAGGTCTTTTCTTAAGGTTTCTTTTAGAGCCCTTCTTCCCTATAAATCATGAGATTTTTCTATGAGAAAAATTAAATATCATAAGATCTAGAAACTAAAAAATATCAAGAGAAGAATGTCTCCTCATGTCCTAGCATAGAGATATTTTTAGGACATCAATTGTTGATGTACGGAAGGAGAAGATCTGTCTTCTCTTAGGACCCTTTTCTATTAAATATTAATTTTGATTTTAGGGAGGTCAAAAGGTTTGACTTCTTCCTTATTCTTCCTCATATTCTTCATCTCTTGGAATATCCAAGAGATCCAAAGAATATTTTTTAGATTAACCATCTGGAGGGATCTGCAAGAAGCTAACACTTCGAACGGATCTTCGTTCGACGAACCTTCGATTTTGTTACAGTCTCGTGTGGATCATCTGTAGAGACCGGACACGTGTGCGGCTCTAAAGGCAATAAAAAAAATCAATCATGAAGTTTTCGACCCGCATGAAGGTAAGAGATCTGATTTCTTTTTTTATCTAGATATGTCTAGGTTTTAGATCTAAAAATATTTTAGATCTAGGGTATTGATTTGATCAATATCAAATCTTTTATTTTTTGATTTATAAATATAATATGATATATTTTAAGTCTTAATTATAGGGTTTAGTAATTTTATTACATGTATTTATAGATTAAATTGTTTAATTTACATGTTTCGTTGCATTATATTTCAAAAAAGTTTTAAAATTTATGCATGAAACCCTGCACCTTTTCCAACAGTGGTATCAGAGTATCTAGGTTCTTTTATAATATATTCATAATTATATTAAAATAAATCTAAAAAATAAAATAATGATTGTACGGACTGTAGGTTGTCCTGCTGTAAGGTTTACCCCTTATAGTGCAAAGGTTGTCCTAGTACGTTGCGATCTAGAAAATTTAAAAGAGTTTAAATAAATCTTATCATGAATATTTTAGATTAAGTCTATTTCATTTCATAAATTTTTATGTAATGTACATAGATTAAAATCAACCTAGAACAGGATCTTGAGAAGGTTCTATTTGTTGATCGGGCCGGCTCGACCAGCAAGCTAGCTCGACCAGCATGCCAGCTCGACTAAAAAGTTGGCTAAATTATATTTCTGACTGATTTTAATTATTAGTGTTTGTTAGTGAAATAAGCTGACCTATTTTTGAAATGAGTTGACCTATTTAGTGAAACAACACTAGATTGTATTAAACCTTTCAAAAGTTGAAAATATTTTTTAAAATGCTGAACCCCAACCCTCAGCCATGAACTTAATTAAAAGAATTAAGTGATTGTTTAGGATCTAGGTTTGTGATTTAAAGATCCTAAGATAATTTCATAAAACATGGGTTAAAGGGTAATGGGTTAGCTTTGATCAGATCATTAACTGGGTTAGACCTAGGGTTAAATTAAATATGGACTAAGTTAAGAAATTGATCAAACCTAATTAAAAGTTAATTAGGATTAGGTCATTTCTATAGATCATTTCAATAGTAGTAGTTGATCAAAGTTCATATATCTAACAAATGGATACTAATCATGGCTTAGTAGCTGAGCTCGAGTCTTTAGGCAGACCAAATCAAAACTGATAAACCAATTAGTGTCTAAGATAAACTTGATCGGTGGTTTTTAATTAGGAGCATGTTTACTTAGCCATTTCTTATGGTGTCTAAGGCAAGCATTGGCAGACCCTCCCATCAATCATACTTACCTGGCCAATGTGGTTAATCAGGTGTTGATTAGCTTGCTCATTGATTCGTGCTAACCCATGTCACATAGAAAATTAGAGAGTCTGATTTCATTCAGTGAGACTGATCTAGGTGCCCATGAACCAAATTTGATCCTAGTCCTTGTTAATGACTTGAGAAGTCAGTGGGAGGACTTGACTTGATGAAGTCAGTGGGAGCGAATTGATCCATATCTTTTCTATCCTTAAATCACTGATAATTTTAAATCTTCTAAAATTATTAGGTCCTTAAAATGACAAAGTTATGGAGATAACTGAGTCATAGCCTCCCATTAAGGTATTTGATAATGAGTCCATTAACTCAATATTCATTGCAGACCCAAAGGCCTGGTGCTTGTTGACTAATGAAATTATCACTCATCATATGATGACTTGGATGTGTCTCTCTAATGGTAGTTAGGTTAGCCAACCAAAGTTGGACTTAATCATTTGTTGGTTAGATGCACCAAGTATGGTCATGTTAATAATTGGACCTAACTGGATCCTTACAGTGGAGACCAAAGCCTATTGATTAGGTTTCTGGGGCAAAATTAAATTACTAGAAGTTGTTTGGAGAAACAATTGGTTAATGAACCTACCTGTAGATGCACATGGGTTGGCCGACCAAAGTCGAGCTTGTGTGTAGTCTATGTGGATTCTAGTACCTACTAGAAAATTAAAGTAATTTTTTGAATTGGAGGTAGAGGCTACCAATTTGAATAAAATAATGGAAGAATCTTGAGACTAAAGTCCAAGTCTCTAGGCTTAAAATAATTCATATACATTAGGTCATTATTCTTTTTTCTCAAAATAAGGCTAAACCTTAATTGCTCCAATCGCTGTTAGACAGTGATGACTTATGGGACCCAACTTCGTTAATTAGTATCAAAAGTTGAATTTAGTTCAACAGTATGAATGGGTTCGTATTGGGGCTTCTTAGTTCAGTCAAAATAATTAATCCAAAATTGATCCAAATCAGGCAAAAGCACAAAGTCATAGGAAGAAGAATTGTCTTGCTTTCCTTGACCATAATAGGCTGAACAAGAGAAAGGAGCAAGGGTTGCTTATCAAGGATGTTATATGATAACACCTTAAAGTTTCTCTATATAATTCCACTACCTAGGTATTAGATACCGATGGTTTTATGCAATTTATTGCTAGGACTACAAGTAAGTGAAATATTTGAAAATGGTGAGAAATTTTTGAATGTTAGGGATGGAAGTCTTATTCCAATCTTAACTTTAGGAATTGTAGAGCTTATTTTCAAATATTATCATTTAAAGTAATTATTACTATTGTCCATTATTTATAATCTTTGTTGGCCTTTTGGCTAAAGATGATCATCATTCATAAAGGAAGATTATTGTGGTATTATTATGAATAATGTTACAATAATACATGGATAATAAGAAAATGATATTTACACAGCCTGTTAAGTGTAATGTACACACCCAAGTTAGATATTGTCATGAATGTCTATCTTTGGCATTATAGGCTTAGTCATCTTGACAAGAACAGGATAAACGGGTTAGCTTGAGAGGAAAACCTTGACATCAATGATTGTGAATCATTGATAGCTTGTGAGTCTTATCTTCTTGGAAAGATGACAAAGTCACTTTTTAATGAAAAAGGTGAAGGAGCTGATAAAATTCTAAGTCTCATACATAGTGATATGTAGACCTGTGAACTTAAGTGTCAGAGAAAGATATTAATATTTCATTACAGATGACCTATCTGGGTATGGGTACGTCTGGCCAAATCATTTGAAATATTCAAATGATTCAAACGATGAAAAGGATGACATATCTAGGAGAGAATTGGATTCTCTCTCAGTGGATTCTTTTTCAGAGCACAGTGTATCTGAAACGAGAAATTGAACTTTGTTAGACATGATTCAGTCCACGATAGGGTTCACTAATCTGTCTGTTTCAAGATTGTGCTCTTGTGTGATTACTTATTTTACTCTGAAAATATACTGAGTAAGTCTGTTATGCAGATTCCATATGAGATATGGATCGGACATAGACCTAGACTCTCTCACCTTTGGGTTTGGAGTTGATCGGCCTATGTCAAAGGTTTGCATACAGATAAACTTGGTTCATGGTCTAATAGGTGTTTAAGGGTTACTAATTCTATCATGCTGAAGAATATAAGATGCTCATCAGCAGTAGGGCATTCCTTTTGGAAAGGATTTTCTTAGAGAAGGAACTGATGCCTATCAAGTTGAACTTGAAAGTTTGACTAGTAGAAAATGAACCGACATAATCTAGTAAACTTACAGAACTGAATTTGATTAGATCAAACTCGAAGCTCATTAAAGTAAACACAATGCAGTGGTCTAACTCTGAGAAGTGGCTTGGAGCCATTAAATCCAAATTGAAGTCCATAAAAATCAATAGTGTATGGACACTAGATGATTCACCTGAAGGAATAAAACCCATTGGGTGTGAATGAATTTTTCAAAAGGATCAGAGTAGCACAGATGGGAAGGTGGAGACCTATAAAGCTCGTTTCACTATTATCCTAGAGTTAGAACATATGTTTTGAACATATGTCTTTGTTATGAATAAAGAGGAACCCTGCATTTACAAGTGGGCAAAATGTTCTGTAGTGTTATTCCTTGTGTTGTCTGTGGATGAAATTCTCTTAATCGTGAATGGCATTCCAGCATTGCAAGGAATAAAGGTTTGGGTGTCATCTAATTTCTCCATGTTCAAGATCAGATATGGTATGCTCACTAATGGTAGTGAGCAGATACCAGTCTGATCTAAGTAAACACCACTGGAAGATTGTATAGACAATCCTTAAGTATTTGGGAAATACTAAGATCCAGTGACTCAAATATAGAAATACTGACTTTAAACATGTGGATGTTTCGATTTTAGTCAAATCAAGATGACAACAAGAAAGTATCGGATCATACCCTAATTGTAGGAGCAATCTGTTGGAAAGGTTCCAAGTAGGATACTTTAGTCTACTCAGTTAGTGATGTAGAGTATATCGTAGCATATGATGCTGTCATGTAAGCTGTGTAATTGCTGAGCTTCATTAACAGGTTGGGAGTGGCACCCTCCACCAATGGTCCAGTTCTATCGTAGCACTGGAGCCATAAATCTGGCTAAAGAATCGAAGGACCAGCATACTCTGCACTTTTGATTTTAGATTAGGGTGATATCGATTTTTGGAAGATCGATGAAAAGAGAAAACTTGACCGACCCATTTGCTGAGGCCTCGAAATAAGAAAGTTCTACAAACTCAAATGGAAGATAGGATATTTGATATCATTCTGATTGGCTTTAGTACAAGTGGAAGTTATTGAAAAATATATCTTAAAGCCTATCATCTAAGTGGTAGACGATTGAAATTAGTATATGAATTATCTAATAATAATAGTTATTTGGCAAATTCATCATAAAAGTTCTATCTTCCTTAAATGAACTCCTAAATTATGATGAAGTCCTTAGAACCGCAATCAATCAATAAAGAAGGATTTATCGGATGGTTCTTAAACTGTTCACGACCAAATGATAAGTTATTAACAAGGACGATAACTTATCAAGTGCAGGTTGTTGTATGCCATATGCATTGATTGTCCTCGTAACCAAGTGATGTAGAGACACTGGTATGGCATCCAGATGAGATGTAAGAGTACATCTGTATTGAACATGACCAATATAATACTCTACTATCAAGAGTAGTTAGCTAAGATCAATGGGTATAACTGTCCCTCTGACCTGAGATCACCACGGTGACTTGCAAGCAACTCACTGTGCTTTGGTGCCAGATTGCTTGTATTTTTAATATAGGTTCGAAAGGCTTCTGGATATAGTCAAGTACTTATGAAGTCAGTGTGTGAGTCAAGATGGGATTGACCACTTTTGATTAACTTCAGGAAAAGAATGTCTTGCTGTGTTTCAATTTAGCAAAACCTAGGCCTGGGTAATCCTCGTGAGGAGTCACGGGATTTACAAAATTTTGAAACATAATAGAGATGACTTGTATGAGTGATTGACAGCATACTCGAAGTTATCTTGAGCATTATTGATCAAAAAGATGAATTATATGATAATCATGGGTCAGGGTTCTTAGAATGTTGCTTTGCATACATTCGACCTATCTAGACGTCGGAAACCATTGCTAGATGGTTACTTTGACTGGTACAGGAATTGGTTTCATACTACCAACTTAGGTTTGAATCTATAGGATCATATACATAAGAGGTTGTAACCTAATCAGATGGTTAATTGATGATTGAGAATCGTTCAAAGGTTAAACAATCAATGTGATTGATGTTTGACCTAATGCAAGTGTTGCAGGAGGATCATTAGCAATTGGATTGCTAATTGACTTAATCTGATTGACCAATTGGGCTGAGATCAAGTCTAATTGAATATGATTCAATTAGAATTAGTTTGGATTTAATTGGATTAAGTCTAATTGGTTTATTGGATAAGCCAGTTGCAAAAGAGAATAAGTCTCTGTTTGACTAGGACTTGTATGTACCTAATTCTTAATTAAGTTAAAATTTAAATTAAATATGATTTAATTTGATTTAATTAGACTCTTAGTTAGACTAGGATCACCATTAATTAGGTTACAATTAATTTAAATTGGGTTCAAAGTATTTGACCTAATCTAAATAAGAATCCTAGTTAGACTAGGATTCCACCTTCTCTTGCGCCACCTAAGAAAATCAAAACCCACGCCCAATAATTAATTTTAGATAATTTTTCTATGATTTCTATATATAAGAAAAGTAATCTCATACCACTTATTTTAGAGATTTATATCAGTTTTGATCTGGTTCAATATGAAAATTAATTTGGTTCATTGTGGAAAGTGGTTTAGCCTATTTCTCTTTTTGAAAGAGTCCCTCTTCACAAGGACTCTTTTCTCCCTCTCTTGCACCAACTTCCCCCATGTTTATCCTCCTTTTTGTTGCCCCTTTTGTGGTTATTTTCATGCTATCCATGAAATAAATGAGATAGGGGGCATCCAAGAGTTGGATGCCCCAAGGACTCCTTGTTAGAGTAGGTCTTATGACCCAGTCTGCCATATAAAAGGAGGCCGCCCCATATGCCATGATATAGGAGTCAAAAATTCATAAAAAATTGAGAAAAATACCAGAGGAGAACAAGGAAGACCTGAGAGGTTTGAGGCATCAAAATCCATAGAGGAGAGTCCTCTAACAAGAGATCAAAAGTTGATGTCTTGTAGAGAAGAAAGGTAAGAGAGAAGATTGTCTTCTCTTATTAGTTTTCTTTCTTATTTTTTTCTCTTTGTTTTTATGTTTTTATATGATAAAAATATGAGAGAGAAAAAAGATTACATGGGTGGTTTGAGGTGCCAAAATTCTTGGAAGAAATTCTTCAATCAAGAGATCAAAGGTTGATGTCTTGTAGAGAGAAAGGTAAGAGAGAAGATTGTCTTCTCTTATTGTTTTTCCTTTCATATTAATATCTCTTTATTTTTTTATTATATGATAAAAAATCTAAAAGAGAAAGAGTGATGGTGTGGTGAATTCATGCTCCAAAGAGTTGGAGCATGGTGATCTTATTTTGGACATGATATGATCATGTTCTGATGGAAGAAGAAGAAGAAAAGAAGGTCTTTTCTTAAGGTTTCTTTTAGAACCCTTCTTCTCCATAAATCATGAGATTTTTCTATGAGAAAAATCAGATATCATAAGATCTGAAAACTACAAAATATCAAGAGAAGAAGGTCTTCTCATGTCCTAGTATAGAGATGTTTTCGGGATATCAATTATTGATGTACTAAAAGAGAAGATCTATCTTCTCTTAGGATCCTTTTCTATTAAATATTAATTTTAATTTTATGAAGGTTAAAAGGTTTGAATTCTTCCTTATTCCTCCTCATATTCTTCATCTCTTAGAATGTTCAAGAGATCCAAAGAATATTTTTTAGATTAACCATCCGAAGGGATCTGCAAGAAGCTAGCACTTCGAGCGGATCTTCATTCGATGAACCTTCGATTTTGTTGTAGCCTCATGTGGATCACCTGTAGAGGTTGGACGCATGTGTGGCTCCAAAGACAATAAAAAAAATCAACCTTGGAGTTCTCAACCCGCATGAAGGTAAGAGATCTGATCTCTTCTTTTATCTAGATATCATCTAGATTTTAGATCTAAAAATATTTTAGATCTAGGGTATTGATTTGATCAATACCAAATCTTTTATTTTCTGATTTATAAATGCAATATGACATGTTATAGGTCCTAATTGTAGGGTTTAGTAATTTGATTACATACATTTGTAGATTAAATTATTTAATTTATATATTTTGCTGCATTATATTTCAAAAAAATTTTAAAATTTATGCATGAAATCCTGCACCTTTTCCAACATCGATCACTCCTTTTAAGAGGAGAGAACATCCTATGTAATCTCATAGGATGATGACTCTAAGAGTCTCTAATCGGAACAGGGATGAATAGTAGAAAAAGTTTTTACTAGTTCATCAATTGAGTTATCATCATCAGATCGAGATATATTTAGATAGGAATTTAAATTTGATATATTTTCATACCCATAGCCTTTCCGGGATATTGTGTGTCGAAGGATTGAATTGCACGGTAACTCACCATGAAAGGATACTTTTGATATTTTTATCAAATTTTAAATTTTTTAGATAGTCATGACACATTTCTAGACATCAATTTTAACTTATGGACTCATCAAAATTAAAAAAATTTAATTCAAGAATCAATTAAGAAGCGTCCTAGTTGATTGAGACTCTTGAGCTGACCTTATCTAATCAGATTAAGGTTATGTCATGAGTGTAGATCCACTGCTAGCTAGATTTGAAATCCAATGGGTCAAACACAATAAAAATTTAATCTTAGTCTAATTTATTTAGATTTATTATAAATTTAATGGGTTAATTGAATTGCTAGCACATGAATTAACCCAAGTTCCTAATTGGGTTCAGTGCAAATGTGTTTGTGCTAACCCTTTGCTTGTTGCCTTGACCTAATGTGATTGGGTTTGAACTATCTATTTATTAGTTGGTTTATCTAAATTTTAAAGAAGAGTTCCATGTGAATCCACCACCTCCACGCCATTCACCATGCCAAAGAATTATGTGGCGTCACATTTATTTTGGGTTTAAGGAAGGAGAGTCCTTCTTTCATACTTATCTTAATTTCCTTACAATGGTTCCATGCATTTTCCATTAATCCTCATGTCATGTGATGATGCCTGGGATATGGGGCATGGAAGAGGAGGAGGAGTCCTTCTCTTGGAAGGAATTTACATGCCAAAATAAATAAGGGACACCCATTTTTTTATGCGGTGAAATGAAAGAGTCCATTTCATATCAAACTCTTAATTCCTTCCTTTATTTCTCCACATATTTCTTAATTCCTCATGACATGAGATGGCACTTGGGATTATGGGCAGAGAAGAGAAGGATGAGTCCTTCTCTAGCAAGGAGTTTGAATGTTAAATTAATTGGACACCCTTTCATATATGCATTGAGTTTATGGAAGAGTCTTAATTGTTAAGGACTCATGGTATCTCACACGAATTTCTCTTCCATGCACCATAAGATGGCATCTAGATTTTTCTTAGTAGAGGAAGAATCCTTTTGCTTGTAAATCACTTTTTATTCCACACCTTGAAGCTTTAGATTACATGCAAAAAAATTAATTTGTGCATGTAAGGAAGATGGGATGCCAAGAGTTGGCGCCCCTTGGTGTCTTATGTGGCACCCCTTCATTCCTTATATAAAGGGCATCCCATATGGCATAAAATTTATCCAAAAAGTGGTTTGGACATGGGATTAGATAAGGAAGAGGTAAAAAAAATTTAAAGTGAAAAAGATAATAAAAAGGGAGAGAAAAATAGAAAGGAAGGAAAGAGAGAAAATGAAAAGTATGAGATGCTTATCCAAAAATCAGATTGTTCATGTGTTGAACATAAAATCTGATTTGTGTGTGGTGAGATCTTTTGGAAAAGAGTTTCTAAAGAGGTCCTAGTGGAGGTCATGAAGGCATACAAGCTGTGGTGCAATCGGTTCTTGCGAAGGATGATCGGCAATGAGCTTGTGAAGAAGGCTGCAGCACCATATCGAATTGGGAAGCGCCCTGATCAGTCCCGTGTAGATCACCATTGGAGGGCTTCTACTTTGGAGACTCATGAAGGTCTTAAAATTATCAGATCATGGTCTTCTCATTGGTATATTACTTCAGGTCTCTTCCTGATATGTATATTTTTGATCGTTTGATTGTAATCATCAAGGAATTCTTAGGATTTTGTGTTTCGATACTCTTGTTTAATTGTTAAATATTATTTTTAATTATTGAATGTATGTTAAAAATTTTGAAATCTATATTTTGCTATGTCATCAAAATCCAACAGTGATATCAGAGCCACCCTTGATTGATTCAATCAAATTTCATGTTATTTTTATGATATCGATTAGATTCAGTTCAAACTATGTCAAAATCAGATTTTCTGATTGATGTTTTGTTCTTGATGTATTTTTATTTATAATAAAGTGTTATCAATCCATGTTCAAACTTTGGATATTAAATTTCATGATCTTTAGACTTGTGTGACAAGTTTAGATTAGATCCCCTGATCTAATTTTCGATGGAATTGAAGTCCAGTGCATGTGATGTGCGGACCCTTGGTATGCTACATATGGATGTACATTGCCAAAACTTAGGGTTCTTGCATTTGATGCATCTACCTAAGATCCAAAGGCCAACCATCATGTTATCGGGCACTCACCATTATGGGTCAACCATTTTGGTTGTTGCCCGAGATATGTGCATAGCCAAAAAAATTTTTAGTCATGGAGAGGATGCATCAGACATGGATTAAGATTTTTGTCGGTGGATTTGTTTCACTATATTCTATTGATATAAAGTATTTAGAATTAATGATTATAGATTAAATCAAATTTATGGTTCTAATTTGATTAGAAATTATATTTAATTTAGGTTGATCAAATTATCATTTACCTAATTTGATCAGGGTTTGAGTCATAGTTGACCGAATCTATGTTGACCTAATTGAATTAGCTTTAACCTAAGATTT
This sequence comes from Elaeis guineensis, assembly GCF_000442705.2. Taxonomy (NCBI): domain Eukaryota; kingdom Viridiplantae; phylum Streptophyta; class Magnoliopsida; order Arecales; family Arecaceae; genus Elaeis; species Elaeis guineensis. The sequence goes on from NC_025998.2 coordinate 48,160,831, forward strand.
GGTCAACTCAACTCAAATGAATGACAACTGATTGACTTAAAGATTAATATTGGGTCAAGTGTTGAACCCGAATCAAAAATCTTAGATGGGTCCTATGCCCATATATTTAAACATCTCCATTGACATGTGTATGAATGATATCGTAATAAAAATAACATGAGTAGTTTGTTGTTTTATAATTATTATAAAAATACATGTTGATTGATTATGGACTATGATACATCCATGTGATGGATGTATGCATGAATGCTTCTGTGTTAGCTGATTATATAAATGCATCTGCAAAAATTGCAATAGAGGCTGTGTGCCCCTGATGCATTATATTATCAGCTGAACTTTTCTTTTGTATGTTCCCAACTATTGATTGGGATATTTACATATTGATGTAAAATTATAGAAAGAAAATTATTTGAGAATAGATAAAAATTTTTCTTTCTATTTTCAAATAAAGATTAAGCATTCATGATAGACTTCATGGAGATGAAGACTAGACTACCAGGCAATCGGAGAGCAGAAGTGCACTAAGATTAACCATGAGATGGTTCAATCTATGATGTACCTAAGATTCAACCCATAGATCATCCTGTGGCTCGAATGATTTTTCAAAAGTTCATAACTATTTGTCTTCCTTTACATGCTCTTACTTGCTGATAGTTAGAGTTAATTTAAATTGCATATGTTGCATGAATATATGTTTAGGATGTACATGAGACCTAAGTCTCTCATATAAATTATATTAAGTCATAATGGTGAAGTGTTAAGAACACTACCCATGCCTTCCTTCATACTAAGACTGTATTATGTCAAGAACCATAATAGACTTGTTGTGCTATCCACAAGATTTGCTGTGGGGACTGATTTGATACTGTCTTAGTGTATAATGATGCTAATGATAATTAGCTCATACTAAGTCAATAGAGTATGTCAAAAACTATAGTGAGTTTGTTGTGCTATCCATAAAGCTTGCTATAGTGATTGGTATGATGTTGACTTAGTGATGCTTATGGCATATTCTGGTAGTGCTGCCTTATTATGCTATCCATAAGGGTAGTATTATTTAGATATGATCATATAGGATTGAAAGGTATGACTTAACTAAAATACTATAGTTTGTTGTACTATCCACAAGACTATAAATATTTTAGAGGCAAAAGTTATGTTAGAGTTGCATGAGATACAATTGATAAAGAGTTACCTACCTTTGAACTCATAGGAGCTTATTGTACTATCCACAAGATTTTTTATGAGAAATTAAGATCTCAACCCCACTAAAAAACTTCATGAAAGATTTCTCATTTTCATACTTGAGGGCTATGAAATTCGTTAAAATAGTGGGAGACTCAATTAGATAAAAAAATTTCATCTAAATTGTGCATGTCATCATGAGTAGTCTTTGAATGTTCTTATATACACATTTACATCTTCACTATCACTGCATAGGATATTTTAAATTGACCAAACTTCATAGAATGATTGGAGAAATGAAGGTGAAGAATATCTTCACTAAGGGTATCTAATTTTATTATAGTAAAAATGAGCATTAGAATTAAATTGTAAGAGTCGTCTTGCAAGTGTAAAGCAGTAGCAGGATGCAAAAGTTACATCTGCTAATATTTTATATGTGATACAAATTAATTATCATTGAGTATTTCAGCTTTAAAATTTTGGGTATGTGATACCTTATATAAGTTCTTCTTTTGCAAAATATTGCTGAACCTATAAAGCTGTAGTGAGATGACTACTTGCCTTTTGACACTGATGGATGGTCCATTCATGCTGAGGCTGTAAGAACCTATAGAACCTTCAGCAAGATTTAGAAATTAGTAAATCATTGTTATGAGTCTAAATTTATCAAAAATATTATTTTAATTCTTATGTTATTGTAATATAGTTTTGAAATTAATGTAAAGAGTAAAAGTTACTCTCCTTCAGATAAATTTTATGATAATAGATTAATGATAATGGTCTCATGTTTCTGTTACTTAACGATGTTGTTCTTCATATTGATAAGAATAAGAAATAAATATATGATAGTCACATATCTCAGGGTAAGAAAGGTATTAAGTCTTGAATATATGGATGTTCGAAGGCTAATAATATCTCAACCCAGAGATGGACACTTCATATGAGATATAGTGTGTTCCCTAATATGCTTCACAAATTTTAATTCGCATTCTGAAAAAATATCTTAGAAGTTGCTGTATATATTTTGAATTAGATATCAGTTAAATCTATTATTAGCACTCCATATGAGATATGGAAATGACAAAAGGGTAGGTTGCCCAACTTATGTGAAAAGAGTGGATGTACATAAGTTTATGCTAAAATAGATTCATATATGTTTATAGGTTATCCTAAAGAATAGTATGAGATACTATTTCTTCCATCATATTAGACAAAAGGTATTTTGTTCATAGGTATGCCACCTTTTAAAAAAAAATTTTTAAGGGGACAATAGGAGGATAATTGAACTTGAGAAGTTTAAGACCTATGAATTATCCTATGATAACCTGTGAAATATCTATAAGTTGATTCTCGATCAGATGTGCTCATTGATGAAACACAACCATGAAACATACACTTCCTCACCGAAGGTCATTCTGAGTGTGTGATGTACTACTCAAATATGGATTTATCATTGAAAATGACTATATACCATACATTATTGTGAATAATATTTTTTTGACCTATTCAGAGATTTTTATGAGTAGAGACTCTGATAGATGGCTTGAAACTATGACTTTCAAAATGAACTCTCTATATATCAATCAAGTATGGACTATGGTTGAAGCACCTATGGGTATGACTCAACAGGTTGCTAACAGGGATGTCAATCTAGATTGTTGCTATTGTCACATACCATCTAAAGAGTTTATCTCTAGTGAGAGGGTAAATGTATTTATGAATTCAAGCAGGCATTGAGGAGAAGGTACTTCTATTTTGTATGAGATAGTCAAAATGTTTGACTTTATCAAATATAGATGAACCATGTGTGTGTGCAAAAGGATAAGTGGGAGTCCCACTAACTTCTTGGTTATGTATGTGGGTGACATACAGCATATTGAGAAGGTAGTCCCGATAATGTACTCGATCAATGATGTGCTTATCATAAAAATTTTCATGAAAAGACTTGGGTTAAGCATCCAATTTATTTGGCATCTATAGGGATAGATATAAGTGGATGCTGGGCTTGTCCCAAATCTAGGTACATGGATTTTATGTTGAATCGATTTAACATGAATGGGTGTAGAGTTTACTTATCCATATATTCAATGTACTAAGCCTGATTTGATTTATGCCTTGTACATAATCATCAATTTCAGGCAGATTCATGATAGAATTTTTTGAAAACTGTGAAAAGCATTCTCAAAGTACTTGAGAAGTACTAGAGGAGCAGTGAATTAAAAATGTTTCAAATAGCAAACTGTGTTTGACTCAGTTAATTACTGTTAGTAAAGAATGCTAAGAAAAGTTGTCAGATGAAAGGTTCATCACTGAGTTGGGTGTGGTCTCACTATGTACCCATGCACATCCTAGGCACTTTTACCTCATTCATGATTTGATCATAAAATAAGTTTATATAAAAAATAGTTTAATAGGATCAGTTCACTAAGCCTTACACTGCAGCAGTGTGTTCGCCACCCTGATTGCATGGTTATCAGGTATAGGGGCGATAGACTTTAGTACAAGTGGGAGATTAAAAGAATAATGCCCTACAAGCCAATTGCATAGGGATGTAAAGGGACTTTTTTTATTTTCTTCTTACTCATTTGCATGACATTAGTTATTTTTTATTTATGAGGTATTGTGTTTTATCATTTACTGCATCATATTTTTTTGATTATGATAAACCCCATAGATTAGGACAATAATTTTAGGGCCATGATGAGATCATGCCAGTGAGACCTAAAATTTTGATAGCCCCAATCTAAAATATTTTCAGTCGTTGGACATCGAGTCGGAGATCGATGATACCGATAAGACTGGTATATCCTATATATACTCAATAGAGAGAGTGGTTGATATCACAATCACTTATGTGGTGACACTAATACAAGGATGTAGGTGTTCATTAGAGAATGAGTTCACTAAACTGATCCACAGAAAGAATATCTGATAGAGTCTTACAGCATATCAACAGATGGTTCTACAGTGAGAATGGTGCATGTGATCCTTTGACTTGAGTTCACCATGGTACCTTATGTACATAAACTTTTACTTTGGTTTATTTTCTAACACACCACTTTGAGATGTGTGTGGGATATTTTGAGTATGGTGAAGTGTGCATAGAGGTTGTGAGTGGTCAATAAAGAATTGATCACTCTTTGTAAGAGGAAAGAACATCCTATGTGATCTCATAGGATGACGACTCTAAGAGTCTCTGGCCAGAGCAGGGATGAACAGTAGAAAAAATTTCTACTGATTCATCAACTGAGTCATCATCATCAGATCAAAATATATTTAGATAGATATTTGAGTTTGACATATTTTCATACCCATAGTTTTTTCGAGATGTTGTGTGATCGAAAGATTGAATTGCACGGTAACTCATCACGGAAGGATAATTTTGATATTTTTATCAAATTTCAAATCTTTTGAGTAGTCATGACACATTGCTAGACATCAATCTTGACTCGTGGACTCATCAAAATTAAAATATTTTAATTCAAAAATCAATTAAGAAGAGTCCTAGTTGATTGGGACTCTTGCACTGACCTAATCTAATCGGATTAATGTTATGTCATGAGTCTAGGTCCACTGCTTGCTAGATTTGGAACCCAATGGGTCACACACAATAGAAATTTGATCTTGATCCAATCTATTTAGATTTATTATAAATCTAATGGGTTAATTGAATTGCTAGCACATGAATTAACCCAGGTTTTCAATTGGGTTCAGTGCAAATTTGTTTGTGCTAACCCTTTGCTTGTTGCCTTGACCTAATGTGATTGGGTTTGAACCATCTATTTATTAGTTGGTTTATCTAAATTTTAAGGAAGAGTTCCATGTGAATCCACCACCTCCATACCATTCACCATGCCAAAGAATTATGTGGTGTCACATTTATTTTGGGTTTAAGGAAGGAGAGTCCTTTTTTCATACTTATCTTAATTTCCTTACATTGGTTCCACATATTTTTCATTAATCCTCGTGTCATGTGATGATGCCTGAGATATGGGGCGTGAAAGAGGAGGAGTCCTTCTCTTGGAAGGAATTTACATGCCAAAATAAATAAGGGATGCCCATTTTTTTATGCGATGAAATGGAAAAGTCCATTTCATATCAAACTCTTAATTCCTTCCTTTATTTCTCCACGTATTTCTTAATTCCTCGTGACATGAGATGGCACTTGAGATTATGGGCACAGAAAAGAAGGAACAGTCCTTCTCTGGCAAGGAGTTTCTATTGGATTTTGGGGTTTGGAGCATGCATATGTATTTTAAAATTTTTATTTTTTAAACACTGCAGCAGAAAATAAGATTAAAACACTTCTAATCTAAATTTTGCATGCATAAAAATATAAAACCACATGGATCTATTTCATATACTGAAATTGATATATACTGAAATTCAGATTGTAATCAAATCACATATCTGTTTTGCAATCTCTTTCTTCAAAATTGGATCTGAAAGAGATGAAACTCTCTATTAGCTGCACAAGTATCTAGTCTCTATGAGTATCCACTCAGAATCAGTCTGGAACAGCCCTATATAATCTGAATTTTGATTCTCCAAAATTCAGCCTGCTGAATCTAAACGAAGTCTGGATCGCGATCAACACTTGATCTTTCTTCTTGATCTTCTTCTTCTTCTCTTCTTTAGAGTTTCTCCTTGCTAAGTGCTACTACCAGATACTAGAAACCAACAAAGAAGAGGCACCCAAACTCCTTTGAGCATGGAACTCCTTGGGATGCATGTCCCAAGGAAGGGGTGTATAGAACAGTGAAGAGGAGAGAAAGAGAGAGGAAGAGAGGGCATAGGGAGAGCCTATGGGTGTGAGGGGCTACTGGTTTTCATGCTCTAGGGACCTTAGGGTAGATCCTTTAAATAGGCATAAAGATTGTGTTGCCCAGCTATGCAACCCAAGAGAGGGGGTGAATTGGGTTTTTAAAATTTTAAAGTTAATTTAGAACCACAAAGATTAAGTAATAATAGGCAAATTTTATGTGGTAAGTGATTTAAGCAAAGTATACAAATAAGATGCAAGAATACAAGAAAATAAAGAAATTTAGATAGAGAGCAAGCACACCACAAACAATCCAGGTTTATAGTAATTCAGTGCCAACCTTGCACCTACATCCACTCTCCAAGCTTCTACTTGAGAATTTAAATTCACTAAAACGTATTCCACAAGAATACTGTGGAAAAAATTAGTGCAGGGGTAAAATGGTAATTTTAAATTTTTTTCAAAATCACTATTTTACAGCAAAAATTATTAATTAATCTAATTAATTAATAAGAATTTACCCTATACTAGGATCTAAATATGATATATAGCATGCATGCATTTAAATTTGAAATTCGAATTTGAACAGTAAACACTTTACTGTAATGTGTTCAGAACACAATACCTTTGTGCGGATAGTAGATCGCCGTAATCTGATCACCGTCGGGAGAATCTGATCATCATGATATAGCTACACAGTGTGTCTGACCTCTGCAGATCGTCCACACGAAGCTCCCGATCTGATCAACTCCTCATGAGTGCTAGCTCATTGTAGAGCCCTTTCGACGGTCGATGCTGATCGAACACCTTCGATCGATGTCTGTCGATCCTTTGGATACTCCAGATCATCAATAGATGTGCTTGAGAGGATGTTGAAGATCTCTCTAAAATTTGGTAGGCTCACGACACTTGTAGCTCATCTTCTCACTTTCCGAACTCCAGGCTGAAACCCTGAAGAACTCACTGAAACCCTGCACACACTTTTTCTTTCTTTTCTTTCCTTTTCTCTCAAAAGGATACAGACCTTCACCTTGCACACAAGAATTTCTCACACCTAGATTTTCTCTCCAAAATTTTTCTCTTGCACACGGCCCACTCTTCTTCTCCTTTTAAAACAACAACAAACATCTTATCTACGTGAGAAGATAAAGATGAGTAATTGCACATTTGAATTCAAATCAAATTTTGAATTCAAATGGAAACCAATTTATTCCTATCCACTAAGGGCGTGAGAAGAGGAGGGCATGGCTTAATTTATGCATGAGTGATTTCATGAGAAATATTTTCTCGTGTAATAAATGGGGTGTTAAAAGAGGATAAGGTCAAGGCGCAAAGATTGGTTGCTCATTCAAATTCAAACTTTTGTTTTGAATTTGAATGGCCAACTAATCATCCTTATCCACTCATTTGGTGCATTAAAGTAGGGCATGAGGAGGGCTTTGCGTGAGAAAAAATTCATGAGAACTTCCTTCTCGTGAATTCAAATGGGCACAGTGGAAGTGAGGTGGTGCAGGGAGAATGGGTCAAGGTGGTTTCATTATTTAAACCAACCTAATTGAACCAAATAAGTTAGGCCCAATTAGACTAATTTAAACCTAACTTAATTAGCCTTAATTAGGCTCAATAAAATTCTAATCAAATCAAGAATTGATTAAGCCCAACCCCTGATCATATCAGGGACCAAACCATCTCAACGATTAGGTCAACTCTTAACCTAATCGGGTCAAACCTAACTGAATCCAATTCAATTGGACTTGATCCAAAATTAATTACTCAATCAAATTGAGTTAATTAGTAATCAAATCATTAATTAAACCTCTCATAAATATTGAGTCCAAATTTGATAGGTAATCGGGCATCAGAATTCATCGATATGTAACCCTGATCGAAGAGTCCTAAACCAGTGGGACTCTTGACCCCGATACCTAAAATGTGTGGGACTCGTGATCAGAGAATCCTGATTCTCGATCATAGAGTCCCAGACATATAGGACTCATGGTCTACAAGCATTAGGACTCTTCATCGGCCATCAGATCAGATAGAAACCTCTAATGTGTGTGACCCCATAGGTTCGAACCTAAGTCGGTAGCACAGGAACCAATTCTTGTACTAATCAAAGTGACCATCTAGCAATGGTATCCGACAATCAGATAGGTCGAATGGTCGCAATCGCAACACTCAGAACCTACGTGAATATGGTTACTGTATAATTCATCCTTTTGACCTCTGTGTTTAGGACGACTCAGGGTTAAACTGTCAACCCTGATTAGATCATCTGAATCGTGCTCAACTCAAACAGTCCTGTGACTCCTCACAAAGATTACCCTGGCCAAGATTTTGCTAAATTGAAACACGACTGTACACAGCTCCTAAACTGGAGTGGTCAATCCCATCTTGACACATGCACCGACAAGTCAAGTACTTGACTACACCAGCAGCCTTCCGTCACTAAATTAGAAATTCAGGTAGTCCAGTGCCTAAGTGCAGTGAGTTGCTTCCAAGTCACTGTGGCGGTCTCAGATCGAAGGGATATTTATACCCATATTCCATCGGAGCAAATCTTGACAGTAGAAATAGCTCCGGAGTCGGTCACATTTAGTGCAGATGTACCCTTATATCTCACCTGTATGCCATACCAGTGTCTCCACACTCATTGGTTAAGAGGACAACCAATCTATATAGCACACAACGACCTATGCTTGATAAATATTATCGTCCTTGGTAACAATGTATCATTTGATCGCGAACAGATTTAAGGACTAAGCGACATATCCTCCTTTGTCGAGTCTAAATAGTCCTAAGGACTTCACCACAACATAGGAGTTCATTAGAAGATGAAATATTTTGTAATGAAAAATATCAAAATAATTTTTATTAATTCATAATTTATGTACATATATAAAAATAAGCACAACCATCAATAGACTGACGATTGGCTTTGGGACACTATTTCCAACAATCTCTCACTTGGCCTAAAGCCAATCGGTGTAGTATCTATTACCCTTCTTCGACTTGTAGTCGTCGAACTCCTTCATCGCAATGGCTTTAGTGAATGGGTCGGTCAGGTTCTCCTTTCCGTCGATCTTCTGAAGGTCGACATCACCTTGATCCATAATTTCTCAGATGAGATGGTAGCGGCGCAGAATATGCTTTGTCCACTGGTGTGCCTTGGGTTTCTTCGCCTGAGCAATGGCTCCAGAGCTGTCACAGTAGAGCAGAACTGGACCAATAAGGGGGGGTGCTACTCCGAGCTCGGTGATGAATTTTCTCAGCCACACCACTTCTTTGGCAGTATCTGATGCAGCGACATACTCCGCCTCGCAAACTGAATCAACCACTGTGTATTGCTTGGAACTCATCTAGTAGATAGCCCCACTATTAAGGGTAAAAATAAATCTCGACACACTTTTGCTGTCATCGTGATCAGACTGGAAATTAGAGTCTGTAAACCCTATAAGTCTTAAGTCCGATTCATCATAAACAAGCCACTGGTCCTTAGTATTTCTTAAATACTTTAGGATGGTTTTAACAACCTTCCAGTGATTCTCTCCTGGATCAGATTGGTATCTACTCACTACCCCTAGTGAGTATGCCACATCTGGTCGGTACATGTCATGGCATACATGATAGATCCCACTGTCGAAGCATATGGAATCCTACCCATATGCTCTCTCTCTTAAGGTGTTGTCGGACAATCCCTCTTCAAGAGAGAAATTCCATGGCCTATCGGTAGATAGCCTTTCTTGGAATTCTCCATGCTGAACCTCTTCAGCATAGTATTTATATACATAGACTGGAATAAACCAAGCAACTTTTTAGATCTATCCCTATAGATCCTCATCCCTAGGATGTAGGAAGTTTCTCCCAAATTCTTCATGGAGAACTGTGATGATAGCCAAATCTTTATTCCCTGCAATGCAGGGACATCATTCTCGATTAAGAGAATATCATCCACATACAATACAAGAAATACTACTACAGTACCATTAGCCCACTTATAAATGCAGGGCTCTTCTCTGTTCTTAACGAAGCCATACATCTTGATCGTCCTATCAAAATGTATGTTCCAACTCTGGGAGGCCTGCTTAAGTCCATAAATGGACCTCTATAGTCTGCACACCTTAGACTCATCAGTGGATGTGAATCTTTCAGGTTGTATCATATACACCTCTTCATCCAGCTCTCCGTTTAGGAAAGCTGTCTTCACATCCATCTGCCAGATTTCATAGTCCAGATGGGCAGCAATCGCAAGCATAATCCGAATGGATTTGAGCATTACCACAGGAGAAAATGTCTCGTCATAGTCTATACCATAACGTTGACGATATCCCTTGGCAACCAGACGGGCTTTATAGGTTTCCACCTTTTCGTTTGCGCCCCTCTTCCTCTTGAAGACCCACTTACACCCTATGGGTTTTACTCTGGGTGAATCAACCAATGTCCACACATCGTTGACCTTCATGGACTCCATTTCGGATTTTATGGCCTCTAGCTATTTCTCAGAGTCGGGTCTCTGCATTGCATCCATGTAGGTGATCGGATCCTCATCGTTTTCATCAAGTTCAATAGGATCGTCGTCCCGGACCAAGAAACCATAGTATCTGTCCGATTGATGTGGTACTCTACCAGATCGCCTTAAGGGTGCTTGATCAATGGGCTCCGAATCTGATCTAATCAAATCCAGTTCAGCAACTTGCGTCAGATTTTCCACCTGTCGAATTTCGTCAAGTTCGACCTTAGAGGCAACAGTCCCTTCACCAAGGAACTCCCTTTCCAAAAAGATTGCCTTAAGGCTGACAAATACTTTTTGCTCATCAGCTAGGTAGAAGTAATACCCTTTGGTCTCTTTTGGGTACCCTATAAAATTATACTTGTCAGACCTAGGTCCAAGCTTGTCCGTAATTAAACGTTTAACATAAGCCAGACACCCCCAAACCCTAAGGTGCGAGAGTACTGGCTTACGTCCTATCCATATCTTATATGGCATTTTGGTTACAGACTTACTCGGAACCCTATTTAGAAGGTAACAAGCCGATTCGAGCGCATATCCCCAAAGAGAGATCGGCAGACCAGCAAACCCCATCATGGACCAAACCATGTCCAACAAGGTCCAATTCCTCCTTTCAGATACACCATTATGCTGTGGTGTTCCAGGAGAAGTCCATTGAGAGAGAATTCCATTCTCCCCAACATATGTCAGAAACTCATTGGAAAGGTATTCACCTCCTCGATCAGATCGAAGAGTTTTAAAATACTTTTTAGTTTATTTTTCTACCTCATTTCAGAATAGTTTGAACAATTCAAATGACTCTGACTTATGCTTCATTAAATAGACATACCCATACCTCGATAGGTCGTCTGTGAAGGTTATGAAGTAGAAATATCCACCTCTTGCACTTGAGCTCATGGGTCCACATACATCAGAATGTACCAGACCCAAGAGTTCACTGGCTCGCTCACCTTTTCCAGTAAAAGGTGACTTGGTCATTTTACCAAGAAGACAGGACTCACAGGTTGGAAGTGATTCACAATCACCTATTTCAAGAATTCCTTCTTGAGCCAACCTGTTTATCATGTTCTTATTGATATGACCTAGCCTACAGTGCCAAAGGTAAACTTCTGACATATTATCTATTCTAGGGCATTTATCGGTGGTTTGAACCACATTAACAGGATGTGATAGAAAGTAAATTTTATTATTAAGTTGTCCAACAAATATTGTAACACCATTCAAAATGATATTGCAAATATTTTCTTTTATTAAAAATTGATAACCTTACATGGCCAAAAGGCCTACAGAAATAATATTTAATAAAAAGTTTGGACAATAGTGACATTCACTCAGAATTATATTTCGAGAATTGATTACAAGGTTCATGATTCCTAATGCTAGAACTGAACGCCTTCATCAAATCTCCTACTGACCTGCAGACCCTGCATCGAATTGCAAATATGATAAGAGCTTCCAGTATCCAATACCCAGGCAGTAGTATCACAAATGAAAAAGTTGCAAGGTGTTATCATATAATTATCTTGCTTTTTCTTTGGCCTGTTTGGATCCAGGGAGGCAATGTATAGAGGACAGTTTCTCTTCCAGTGCCCCTGCTTCTTGCAAAAGAAGCACTCCCCTGCTTCTTGCATAATGCACCGAACGATGGTGCGGTCGTTGAGACACTTCTAGTAAGTGTCTCGGACCACCCCTCTAGCGTTCGGGGCTGGCTCCTCAGGTGCCGGATCCATTACTACATAAAGGATCTGCTCATGCTCAAGGATGATTTTTAATTTTTGATACCAGCTATCAAAATTAGATCCCATGAGCTTGTCATTATCTAATAATGACCGGAGCGAAAGGGTAGTGGCCATAGCTGCATAAAAGAAAACCAGACCTATATTAGTACATAAATTATTAATACTAAAGACTTGGACTTTAGTCTAAAGTTTCTTCTAGTATTTTTTACGAACTGGTAGCCTCAACCTCTAATTCAAGGAATTACTTTAATTCTTTAGTGGGTACTAGAATCCACAAAGACTACACACGAGCCCAACTTTGGTTGGTCAACCCATGTGCATCTATGGGTAGGTTCATAACCAGTTGTTTCTCTAAACAACTTCTAGTAATTGATTTTGCCCCAGAACCTAATCAGTAGGCTTTGGCCTCCACTAAAAAGATCTGGTTAGGTCCAACCATTAACATGACTTGATTTGGTGAATCGGATCAATAAATGATCAGGCTCGACTTTGGCCGGCCAACCTGACCACCATCAGAAAGACTCAAACCAAATTATCATATTATGAATGATAATTCTATTAGTCAATAAGCACCAGACTTTTGGGCCTCCAATGATTATTAAACTAATGGACTGATTATCACTCACTTAATGGGAGGCTATGACTTAGTTATCACTATAACTTAATCATTTTAGGGACCTAATAATTTTGAGGATTTTATTAAAGGATAGATGAGAAGAAAATATCATATCCAGCCAATTTCAATCCTCCCACTGACTTCACCAAGTCAGATTAAAAAGGATTTAATTAAAGCCAGCATTAGGAGCACCTAAATCAGTCACACTGATTTACCTAATGACATGGGTGAGCCCTAATCACCAAGTGATCTAATCAAAATCTAATTCACCAGGTTGGCCAGGTAAGTGAGATTAGTGGTGGGGATAAGCCATTAACTCGTCAGAGATCGAATCACTGCGAGTAGCTCCCACTTAAAAACCACTGGTCAAACTGCCAAACTTACCTTAGACACCAACCAATTTATTAGTTTTAATTTGATCAACTTAGTAAATAGGGTTCTACCACGTAGCCATGAATTAAGTCCATCTTGGTCTAGTTAAAGATATGGACCCATTCAACTACAACTATTGGAGTTGAGTCTAGAGTATCCTTGACCTAATCTAATTCAACTTTTGATTAGATTTGACCAATTACTCTAATTTAGTCCATTTTTTTAAGCTAACCTTAGGTCTAACCCATCTAACCCATTGACCCACAAGTTTATGTAATTGTCTTAGGTCTTAATTCATAATTCTAGACCTACTAGACAACACTTAATTTTTTTTTTTTTAATTTAGTATTTGGGCTGATGGGTCAGGATTTGGCATTTCGAAAATAATTTTCAAATTTGAAAGGTTTTGTTTTCTGTTCACCAAATATGTTGACTCATTTCACAAATAGATCAGCACATTTCATAAATACCAATCCTATTGCTAAGTAAATAATAAAAAATAACTCAATCAAAATAAATCATGAATATTTCTTTAGATCTAATCTAACACATTCATGATAAATTTCATAATTGAACCTATACAATTAATTCCTTTCACTGCTTCATCTGCATGGGATATAATTGCAGTGGCACCCCAACCGCCATAGGAGACCCTATCGAATGGGAGGAAAGGGCCTTTAAACCCTCTTTTCTCCTATGATCGGACGGCCATGGCAACCAACCCAATTCGATTACTTGCTACTTGGATTAAGTATATCTAAATATACTAATTTCAAAATTTAAATTTTAAATTTCAAATTTTAAATTTTGAATTTCAAATTTTAAATTTCAAAATTTTAAATTTCAAATTTTGAATTTCAAATTTTGAATTTTAAATTTTGAATTTCAAATTTGAAATTTTTACCAAATTTCAAATTTTAAATTTTAAATTTTGAATTTCAAATTTTTGAATTTTGAATTTTGAATTTCAAATTTTAAAATTTAAATTTTGAATTTCAAATTTTGAATTTCAAATTTTCAATTTCAAATTTTGAATTTTGAATTTTGAACAACTTTCAAAATTCAAATTTTAAATTTTAAATTTTAAATTTAAACTTTTAGATTACAACTTAATCTATGCATGTAAATATATATATCATATCTTAGAACCTTGCCCTGATACCATTTGTGAGAAAAATTAGTGCAGAGGTAAAATGGTAATTTTAAAACTTTTTCAAAATCACTATTTTACAATGGAAATTATTAATTAATCTAATTAATTAATAAAAATTTATCCTACACTAGGATCTAAATATGATATATAGTATGCATGTATTTAAATTTGAAATTCGAATTTGAACAGTAAACACTTTACTGTAATGTGTTCAGAACACAATACCTTTGTGCGGGTAGTAGATCACCGCAATCTGATCAATGTTGGAAGAGTCTGATCATCGTAATGTAGCTACACAGCATGTCTGGCCTCTGCGGATCGTCCACACGAAGCTCCTGATCTGATCGACTCCTCACGAGTGCTAGCTCATTGTAGAGCCCTTTCAACGGTCGATGCTGATCGAACTCCTTCGATCGATGTCTGCCAATTCTTTGGATGCTCTGAATCATCAGCAGATATGCTTGAGAGGATGTTGAAGATCTCTCTAAAATTTGATGGGCTCATGACACTTGTAGCTCACCTTCTCACTTCCCGAACTCCAGGCTGAAACCCTGAAGAACTCACTAAAACCCTGCGCACACTTTTTCTTTCTTTTCTTTCTTTTTCTCTCGGAAGGATATAGATCTTCACCTTGCACACAAGGATTCCTCACGCCCAGATTTTCTCTCCAAAATTTTTCTCTTGTACACACCCCTCTCTTCTCCTCCTTTTAAAACAACAACAAATGTCTTATCCACATGAGAGGATAAAGATGAGTAATTGCACATTTGAATTTAAATCAAATTTTGAATTCAAATGGAAACCAATTTATCCCTATCCACTAAGGGCATGAGAAGAGGAGGGTGTGGCTTAATTTTTGCGTGAGTGATTTCATGAGAAATATTTTCTCGTGTAATAAATGGGGCATTAAAAGAGGATAAGGTCAAGGCGCTAAGATTGGTTGCTCATTCAAATTCAAACTTTTGTTTTGAATTTGAATGGCCAACTAATCATCATTATCCATTCATTTGGCACATTAAAGTAGGGTGTGAGGAGGGCTTTGCGTGAGGAAAAATTTATGAGAACTTTCTTCTCGTGAATTCAAATGGGCATAGTGGAAGTGAGGTGGTGCAGGGAGAATGGGTCAAGGTGGTTTCATTATTTAAACCAACCTAATTGAACCAAATAAGTTAGGCCCAATTAGACTAATTTAAATCCAACTTAATTAGGCTTAATTAGGCTTAATAAAATTCTAATCAAATCAGGAATTGATTAAGCCCAACCCCTGATCATATCAGGGACCAAACCATCTCGACGATTAGGTCAAATCTTAACCTAATCGGGTCAAACCCAACTAAATCCAATTCAATTGGACTTGATCTAAAATTAATTACTCAATCAAATTGAGTTAATTAGTGATCAAATCATTAATTAAACCTCTCATAAATATTGAATCCAAATCCGATGGGTAATCAGGCATCAAAATTCATCGATATGTAACCCTGATCGAAGAGTCCTAAACCAGTGGGACTCTTGACCTCGGTACCCAAAATGTGTGGGACTCATGATCAGAGAATCCTGATTCTCGATCATAGAGTCTTAGACATGTAAGACTCATAGTCCACAAGCATTAGGACTCTTCATCAGCCATCAGATCAGATAGGAACCTCTAATGTGTGTGACCCCGCAGGTTCGAACCTAAGCCGGTAGCACAGGAACCAATTCCTGTACTAATCGAAGTGACCATCTAGCAATGGTACCTGACGACCAGATAGGTTGAATGGTCGCAATCGCAATACTCAAAACCTACGTAAATATGGTTATTGTATAATTCATCCTTTTGACCTCTGTGTTTAGGACGACTCAGGGTTAAACTGTCAACCCTGATTAGATCATCCGAATCGTGCTCAACTCAAATAGTCTTGTGGCTCCTCACAAAGACTATCCTGGCCAAAGTTTTGCTAAATTGAAACACGACTGTACACAGCTCCTAAACTGGAGTGGTCAATCCCATCTTGACACACGCACCGATAAGTGAAGTACTTGACTACACCTAGCAGCCTTCCGTCACTGAATTAGAAATTCAGGTAGTCTAGTGCCTAAGTGCAGTGAGTTGCTTGCAAGTCACCGTGGCGGTCTCAGGTCGGAGGGATATTTATACCCATATTCCATCAGAGCAAATCTTGACAGCAGAAATAGCTCCGGAGTCGGTCACATTCAGTGTAGATGTACCCTTACATCTCACCTGTATGCCATACCAGTGTCTCCACACTCATTGGTTAAGAGGACAACCAACCTATATGGCACACAATGACCTATGCTTGATAAATGTTGTCATCCTTGGTAATAACGTATCATTTGGTCGCGAACAGATTTAAGGACTAAACGATAAATCCTCCTTTGTCGAGTCTAAATAGTCCTAAGGACTTCACCACAACATAGGAGTTCATTAGAAGATGAAATATTTTGTGATGAAAAAAATATCAAAATAATTTTTATTAATTCATAATTTATGTATATATACAAAAATGAGCACAACCATCAACAGACTGACGATTGACTTTGGGATACTATTCCCAACAAATACAACGTCGGTACCTCTGACTCTAGCTATCCCAAACTAGAACACTTATTTTTTGGGTACAAACTAACCCAATACAATATGATTCTAGGTTTGGATCAACCTATCCAAGTTTTAAAACTCTTCCAAAACTAAAGATCAAGACAAAAATAGAGTATAAGAGTTAATGACAAAAAAATACAAGTTTAGCTCCTTTAATGAGCAAATACAACTTTAAGTACACTTTACACAATAAGGAAGAAGCTTTTCTGATTTTTCTCAAGATTGTTGAAGACTTGAATAAGCTCTTGAGGGGTTGGTGAACTTGAAATAAAAGCTTCTTTTGCTTGAAGAGGGCTTTTTGCTTAGAGCTGAAATGAATGCTTGAATCTCTTCTCTTTTTTCCTCCTTTAAGTGCCTTTATATCTTCAATAGATGGTGGAGAAAAATCTGAGCAAGTTTAGAGCTATTGGAGAGCTTTAAATGAACATTAAATATGATCAAAATGATCTAAAAAATTAGCCATTACGGAGATTTTTTATCGCAGAGGTCGACTCATAGGATCATCCCCTGCACAGGGGTCGACCTCTATGGTGCAGAACAAAAAGCGACTGTTCTGTACCTTTGGTTTGCACAGACAATAGAGGTCGACCCCTGACACAGGGGTCGACCCCTAGGGTCATTCTTTTTAGGTGTGCTAGCCAAAAATAGTGTGCCATTCAGCCCCTTTTGATAGGGGTCGACCTAGGGATCAATCTATTTCTTTAAACTTGATTTTCTCTCAAAATATATATCTAAAAAATATGAAATCACCTCCAATAGATCATAAATTTTTTTATTTTTGCTCTTGAGACTTTCAAATTAGAACTTGATAAAATTATGATTTTACTTCTAAACTACAATAAATCTTTTTTCAAACCAAAATCATTAGTAACCCCCTCAAATATTTTGTAATCATCAAAATCAATTCATGGAGCAACAATCTCTCCTATTTTGATGATGACAAAATACTTGAGCAAAAGCAAAATATAACATATATAAAGCATTGATTAAGAATTTTAAATTTATGAAGATGCATCACTTAAATATTATAGCTAATTATTTAAATAAAATGCATCATGAGTAGTTTGAACATCATGAGTAGTTTGAAGATTAGTTTGAAAATTACTTATAAGATTATTTTTTTTGATAAATTTTCTTATTATCCGATTTTGTTTCTCTACTCTCTCTTTTTGACAACATCAATTAAGATCTTAAGGGATTTTTTTAAAAAAAAAAAATAAAAAAGACTCTCCCTCAATATAGCAATCATAAAGGATATTTCAATTTGCTCATATCGAAGATATTGCCATTCATAATATTTTATGGCACATATATGACATATTTTTTATATCACATAATTAAGACATTTCAATTGATGTCATTCATAAAAATCAATCCAAATGACATTCATAGAAGTTAAAAGCATATATATATATATATATATATATA
This sequence comes from Elaeis guineensis, assembly GCF_000442705.2. Lineage (NCBI taxonomy): Eukaryota > Viridiplantae > Streptophyta > Magnoliopsida > Arecales > Arecaceae > Elaeis > Elaeis guineensis. The sequence continues at coordinate 48,179,198 of NC_025998.2, forward strand.
TATATATATATCCAAAATATGACTGAAGAGTTATCAGATACATAAGTGTCACTATACATAAGAGTCAAGTCAAAATATATAGGCCACACAAAAGTCATGGATAACCAAAAATACAACTATCCATGAGTCAATCAGTCAACAAATACAAAGGCCATAAGTTAGATCCTAAACATAAAAGACTAACTATGCTAGATCTAATAAATATCATGACTAGAGACGTCGGAATCAGAAGAGTCAGAGATATGATGAGGAGACTCGGGATCAAAGCCACAGGCACATCCTCGACCACATCTGCCTCGACCACGGGTAGAAGTACCGACACGAGCAGAAGGGCGAGAAGGTCTTGGAGCCTGGGAAGATATGGGCTATGCTAGGAGAGCAAGTCTGATGGTGTCTAATTGTGCCATAGCTCTCGACATAGACTACATCAGGATACCAATCTGAGTAGAGACAGCCTCACAGGAGTCCCTGATCTCTCTCCTCAAAAAATCAAAGCCACTCTCCAAAACTCCTCGAAGCCTAGCCACCTCTGCAGATAGGTTGGAGACCTCCATGATGTCTTCTTGCAGTTGGAGATGGGCTAAGGCTAATATCTGTCTCTGCAAATCTAAAACTCTGCCCGTTAGTCTCAGAATACATCCCTCAAGCTGCTCAAGTCGTACAGACTGAGCAGTAAGCATCTGAAAGATAGTAGAGACATGAGGGATTATAGTCTGATCTGAAATAGCCTGAGATGTCATCCTCTGAGTAAAACCTGAGATAGCAAACTGCTGGGATAAAATGGAAGCAACACGTTGGAAAATCAACTCAATCTGATCGTCTGCAAGTCTGATCTCTGAAGGATCTACTCTGCTCCCTAACCATGGTATAGAAGCATCCCTCCTCACTGACTCCGAGGGACCAGCCTCGTGATCAGACATGAACTGAATATCAGAAGATGCTCTGTGATCACGAGGAGGTGAAGACGGTCAATCCTCCTTTGCTCTCTCTTCTGCTCTCTCCTCAACACCCTTCGACCAACTACCATCAGTCTTTGAAAAACCCATGCAATGCAGTGTGTGGCAGTTGATGGTGTCAGAATGTGATAATCTGGTGACTGCCTCCCCCTCAAAATAGACTTTAAACCTCCTAAAGACCAGGGTGAGTGCCATACCATAAGGCAGGTGAGCCTTAGACCTATTTATGATCTCCCTCATGGCCTCAATCATCAAAGTAGGAAGGTTCAAGGGGGTCTCGGTGATCACATGATACATGATGCATATATTCCTACCAGATAAGAGGTCATGCCTGCCACTCCTAGGGATAAAAAGTTTGGTCACCATGTGATGCAAAAGTCTTATCTCTACTGAAAGTATCCTTACTTCTAATTTATTTAAATTTTCAGTAAATGCTCTCCCTAAAATAACACTTAGTCCCTTTTCTTTAATTGGGAGCTCCATATGAGTATAACCTTCACAAGGCAAGTGCAAGATTTGTCCCAAATGCAATAGATCAAGAACAATGTTAACACATTTCACTGAAGATTTTACTGTTTCATTGTAGTAACTTAAATTTAAATAGAATTCTCTGACCAAATCAACATAACTATTTTTCTTTAATAGATAGTAAAACTCTCATCCTTGACTTTTAATTTTTGATTCAATTAAGAATCCCCTTTTTTCAAAAAACTTAAAATCTACGTTCTTCTCGGGTTCTACTTTTCGATTGGAGAGCGATACCTTACTTGGACTAAGTGGAGACTGTGTAGAAGCTGGAGCAAGACTTGGAACTGGGGTTGGAGTAGGAAAGGGCTCGACTGCTATTCTTTTTCTGTGCACATCCTCCTCTAACCCACGAGCAGACTTTCTTCTCTATGGTAGCTTCAATTTGGGAGCCATTTCAGATAAGAGAGACTTATAAACAGCTTAGAAGACCTAATGAGAGGTAGAGTGGAAAGAATTTTAGAGGAAAAATAAGGATTTTGGGGAGATAGACCATCGGTTTGGAGAAGAGGGTTTGAAGCTAAGGTAAGTTTGATCCGCCCAAATAAAGAAGAAAAAGAAAAGGGATTTAGTTCCTAAAAGAGTGATTTAAAGGGAGAAACCTGGTGGGAAGAGGGATTTTAAGAGAATTTTTGTGATTGAGAGAGTAGAGAGGGAGGGGATTTTTGTTCGGTGGGATGAGAAAGACGAAAGGTAAAGGGTCGGCCTGCTTAACAAATAGAGATTTTTCAATAAAACAGAGCACCCGATGGGTTTTAATAAAAATTATAAGATTATCCTAGGGTCGACTTCTGGGGTCGACTCATGGCTAGAAAAATTCAAAAAATAATAAAAAAATTTTGAAAAAATTTGAAACTTGAGGGCAGGGTGTCTATTTAAGAAATTGATCATATGAAAGATAGTTTTAAGCTTTTAAAAAAGAAGAAATGAGAATTGAGCTCAAAATTTGGTTCAATAAATTTTTAACAAAAAGAATTTGAAATCAGAAAGATACTTAAGCTGATGAATCAAAGATTTCTAGTTCTCTCCTAATTTAACAGAATCTATCTTCACTTAAGGCCTTGATAAAGATATCAGCCAATTATTTTTTAGTACATACATAATCAAGAATTATATCATTATTTTGGACATATTCTCTTATGAAATGATGTCTAATTTCAATATGCTTTGATCTAGAGTGCTGAATTAGATTTTTAGTTAGACTAATAGCACTAGTATTATCATATCTTATGGGAGTTTCATTGAGTTTGATGTCAAAGTCTTCAAATTATTGCTTAATCTACAAGATTTGAGCACAGCAACTTTCAGCTATAATATATTCAACCTCGGTCGTAGACAGTGCTACTGAATTTTACTTCTTGCTAAACTAAGAGATTAAGTTAACTCATAGAAATTGGAAAGTTTCACTAGTATTTTTTCTATCTAATCTACATCCAGCAAAATCGACATCTGAATAATCCTATTAAGTCAATTGATGAGTCCTTAGAATACCATAATTCTAAAGTTTATGTACCTTTTAAATATTTAAGAATTTTTTTAACTATATTTAAATATGATTCTTTTGGATTTGATTGAAAGCGAGCATATAGACAAACACTAAACATAATATCTATTCTACTAGCAGTTAAATACAATAAAGAACCAATCATACCTCTATAAAGTTTTGAGTCTATATTTTTACCTCCTTCATCCTTGTCAAGCTTACATGATAGGCTCATGGGGATACCAATTACTTTGAAGCCCTCCATTCTAAATCTTTTGAGTAGTTCTCTTATGTACTTGCTTTGCGTGATGGAGATTCCTTCCTTTATTTGTTTGATTTGGAGTCCGAGGAAGAATATATGTTCTTCCATCATGCTCATCTCAAATCTTCTCTGCATGAGTTTAGCAAAATCTTGATAAAAAGTTTCATTAGTAGATCCAAATATAATGTCATCAATGTATATTTGTATAACTAAGATATCATCATGATTTCTTTTAATGAAAAGGGTTGTATCTATATTTTCTTTTAAAAAATTATTATTAAGCAAGAATTTACTTAACCTTTCATACCAAGTCCTAGGTACTTGTTTTAGACCATATAATACTTTGTTTAAGTTAAAAACATGATTAGAAAAAGCATGATTTTCAAATCGGAGGGTTATTCTACATATACTTCTTCAGTAATATAACCATTTAGAAAAGTACTTTTGACATCCATTTAGAATAACTTAAAATTCATAAAGCATGCATATGCAAGTAAAAGTCTAATTGCTTTTAATCTAGCAACAGGTGCAAAGATCTCATCAAAATCAATTTCATATTCTTGATTATAACCCTTTGCAACCAATCTTGCTTTATTCCTAATTATATTTTTATGTTCATCCAATTTATTCCTATATACCCATTTTATGCTAATTACTGGATAATTTTTAGGTCTTGATACTAAAGTCCATACATTATTTCTTTCGAATTGATTAAGTTCCTCTTGCATTATATTTATCCAATTATAATCTTTTTCAGCTTCATCTATGGTTTTGGTTCAACATGAGAAATAAATACAAAATGATTGTATGCATCTCTAAGTGAAGAACGAGTTCTTACTCCATGTGTAGGATCACCAATGATTAATTCTTTGGGGTGATTGTGATCATATCTTCATTCTTTGGGTAAATCATTTGTACCTTAAAGTTGTTCTTGTTGTTCTTCACCTTCATCCTCTTGTTTGTTTTCATGTTCTTCTTTATTTTGAATTATTGAATTTTTTAGGATGAGCTCCTTCATCCCTTCTATAAGAGGATCTGCATCATCAATACCTTCACTCTTCCTTGAAGGAAGATTATTAGTCTCATCAAAAACAACATGTATTGACTCTTCTACTACTAAAGTTCTTTTGTTGAAAACTCTAAAAGCTTTGCTAGAAGAGGAGTAATTAAGAAAAATAGCTTCATCAGATTTTACATCAAATTTTTTAATCTCTATTTACCATTGTTCAAAACAAAACATCGGCAACCAAAAATATGAAAAAATATAATGTTTGGTTTTCTTCCTTTCCAAAGCTCATAGGGTGTATGTAACATGCCGTGTTAATTGCTTCTCTCCAAAAGTATCTTGGGAGGTTGCTTTCACATAGCATGGTACGGGCCATTTCTTCAAGAGTTCTATTTTTTCTTTCTACTATCCCATTTTGTTGGGATGTCCTAAGTGCTGAAAAGTTATGATCAATATCTTTTTCATCACAAAACTTTTCAAAATCTTGATTTTGAAATTCGGTTTCATGATTACTTCGAATATTTTGAATTGAAAAATCTTTTTCATTAGTAACTTTTCGATAAAATTTTGAGAACACATGGAAAGTTTCATCCTTATGTGCCAAAAAGAAAACCCATATAAAATGAGAAAAATCATCAATAATTACAAAGCTATATCATTTTTCACCTAAACTAGTAGTTCTAGTGGGTCCAAATAAATCCATGTGCAATAATTCTAATGACCTAGAAGTTGAAACAATATTTTTAGATTTAAATGAGACTTTTGTTTGTTTATCTAGTTGGCATGCATCATAAATTCTATCCTTTTCAAAATTCAATTTAGGTAAATTAGTAACCAATTTCTTTTTAATAAGTTTTGAAAGTAAATGCATGCTAATATGTGTAAGCCTACAATGCCAAAGCCAACTAGTCTCATTAATTTTGGTATTCAAGGCTACTAGGCATTGTATGTTTATCTTGAAAAGATCATTCAAATCTACCATATAAATATTACCATGTCTATGCCCAACAAATTTAATGCCTTCATCATTGGGACTAGTTACTATGCATAATGAAGATTCAAAAATAACTTTGTACCCTTTGTCACAAAATTGATTAATGCTTAATAGATTATATTTCAAACCATCTACTAATAAAATATTTTTAATATATTTATAGTGAGTGATACCAATGTTACCTATACCGATGATCTTTTCTTTGCTATTATCTCCAAAGGTGATCATCCCTTCATCTTTTGCATCAAGTGTGATGAATTAGGATTAATCATCGGTCATGTGCCTTGAGCACCTACTATCAAGATATTATTTTCGATTTATTTCTTGGGATGCAAGACACATCTACATACAAAAATTAAATTTTGACTTTAGGTATCCAAGTTTTTTTGGATCCTTTTTGGTTAGTCACAATGGTTCTTTTTGGAATCCATATTTTCTTCATGTTATAATTTTTAGATTTGCTAGAGAAATATGTATAGGATTTATGTCTTACTTTACCACATTTAAAGCAAGTAATATTTAAAAACTTGTTGCTTGATGAGTTCACAAAGATATTTTTTAAAAATTTTTATTTCTTTAAAGGGTTGTAGCCAAGACCGACTTTATCATAAATGGTCTTTTGATTATCAAGTATCATTTGAAATTTATTTGAACTTAGAGTAAACATTTCTACCATAAGTTTTAACTTAGCAATTTTATTTTTCAAGTTTAGATTTTTTTGTGTCAAGATCAATTTTTTATTTAAAATAATCTCATTTTCTTTTAGTAAAGATTGATTCTTTGATTTCAATTCTTTGTTCTTTACCCCTAACTTCTTTAGATCATCAACTAGATCATAAAATACTTCTTGAAGTTTTTCAAAAGTAAAGTCATTAGGAGTTTCAATGTTTACCTCATTTTCATGTGCCATAAGGTACAAGTTGGCTTGTTCATGTGAATCTTCTTCTTCGGAGCTTGACTCATCACTATCACTCCATGTAGCCATCATAGTCTTTTTCTTATACTTCTTGGGGCCCATCTTAAGTTATGGACATTCGGACCTAAAGTACCCCAGCTTCTTACATTCATAACAAATAAGGGGCTACTCCTTATCCTTCTTCTTGCTATGCTCCCCTTTCGTAGGTGGCCTCTTCCTCATTTCTTATTTTTTTTTCTTCAAAAATCTTTTAAACTTTCTAGTGATGATGGCTATTTCTTCATTTTGCTCTTCATTTTCTGTTTCATCGGATTCCTCATCAAATTGAGCAGTGGATTTGAGGGCGATTGTCTTCTTCTTCTTGACATCTTTTTCTTAATGTTGTTTCATGCTTAGCTCACATGTCATTAGCGATCCTAGAAACTTCTCCAAGGGTAAAATATTCAGATCTTTGGCTTCTTGGATTGCAGTCACTTTGGTCTCCCAAGTCCTTGGTAAAGACCTCAGAATCTTTCTCACAAGATCACTGTTAAAATAAGACTTATCAAGATTTTTTAGACTATTAATAATATTCATAAAATGAGTAAATATTTTAGTTATTGATTTATCATGCTCTATTTTAAAGAGTTCATATTTGTGCACAAGCATGTTAATTTTTGATTCTTTAACTTGATTAGTACCTTCATGTGTTACTTCTAACCTATCTCATATTTTCTTAGCCGACATGCATGTTGAAATGAGATTAAATTCATTAACATCTAAAGCATAATATAAAATATTTATGGCTTTAGCATTGAGTTGAGCTATTTTCTTATCAATCTCATCCCATTCTTTTTCGAATTTGGTTGATTCTACACCATCAATTATCTTAGTAGGTATGTGTGGTCTATTAACTATGATACTCCACATATCATAGTCAAGTACTTGAATAAAAATTTTTATACGAGCTTTTCAATAGGTGTAGTTTGATCTATTAAAAAGTGAAAGTCGGTTTGTGGACTGCTTCTCGACTAGTGAAGCACCAACTTGAGTTGCCATAGATCTTTGGCTCTTTAATGGTTAAATCAAAGTAGGGATAGAGCATCGAGCTCTGATACCACTTATTGCCCAGCTATGCAACCCAAGAGGGGGGATGAATTGAGTTTTTAAAATTTTAAAGTTAATTTAGAACCACAAGGATTAAGTAATAATAGGCAAGTTTTATATAGTAAGTGATTTAAGCAAAATGTAGAAATGAGATACAAGAATGCAAGAAAATAAAGAAATTTAGATAGAGAGCAAGTAAACACACTACAAATAATCAAGATTTATAGTAGTTTGATGTCAATTTTGTACCTACATCTACTCTCCAAGCTCTTATTTGAGAATTTAAATCCACTAAAACGTATTCAACAAGAATACAACATCGGTACCTCTGACTCTAACTATCCCAAGCTAGAATACTTATTTTTTAAGTACAAGCCAATTCAATATAATCTGATTTAAGGTTTGGATCAACCTATCTAAGTTTTAGAACCCTTCCAAAACTAAAGATCAAGACAAAAATAGAGTATAAGAGTTAATGACAAAGAAATACAAGTTTAGCTCCTTTAATGAGCAAATAGAACTTTAAGTATACTTTACACGACAAGAAAAAAGCTTTTCTGATTTTTTTCAAAGTTGTTGAAGACTTGAATGAGCTCTTGAGGGGTTGGTGAACTTGAAATGAAAGCTTCTTTGGCTTGAAGAGGACTTTCTGCTTAGGGCTAAAATGAATGCTTGAATCTCTTCTCTTTTTTCCTCTTTTAAGTGCCTTTATATCTTCAATAAATGGTGGAGAAAAATTTGGACAAGTTTAGAGCCATCAGAGAGTTTTAAATGAGCATTAAATGTAGCCAAAATGAGCTGAAAAACTAGCTGTTACGGAGATTTTTCATCGCATGGGTCGACTCATAGGGTCGTCCCCTACACAGGGGTCTACTCCAAGGGTCGACTTCTATGGTACAGAACAGAAAATGACTGTTCTGTATCTTTGGCTTCTACAGATAACAGAGGTCGACCCCTAAAGTCGACCTCTGGCATAGGGGTCGACCCCTAAGGTCGTCCCCTTTCGGTGTGTCAGCCAAAAATAGCGTGCCGTTCAGCTCCTTTTGACAGAGGTCGACCTAGGGGTCGATCCATTTCTTTAAATTTAATTTTTTCTCAAAATATACATCCAGAAAATATGAAATTACCTCCAATAGATCACAAATCTTCTTTTCTTGCTCTTGAGACTTTCGAATCAGAACTTGATAAAATTATGATTTTGCTCCTGAAATATAATAAATCTTTTTTCAAGTCAAAATCATTAGTAACCCTCTCAAATATTTTGTAATCATTAAAATCAATTCATAGAGTAACAGATTGAATCCTATTCAATCTCATAATACAAGTCCTACATGTATTAGGATTTCTATTAACTTAGGTTATCCAACTTACATTAGGAAGCCCATTAGGCACCAACAATTGGAGCCCTTGCACCCATAATTAGATATCCTAAAACACACACAATAGATGCTCCATATAAAAACAAAAGGCCCACTAATCAATGGACACGCTCAAATTGATCAAATCAAGGTGGCGTCCCATAATAACTATCAAGAAGATTCATAAGGGACTTGCACCCTTAATTTATGTGATTCATAACCTTAGACACCCAATAATTGAAGTCTCATGAATCTTATTCACGTAAGATATTAGTAGGTAATTAAGTTAGAATTAACTTATCAAATAAGTAATCTCAACAGAAAGAGGAATTGGGTCCAATCATGTGCTAGCAAGATTACCATGAACCCAATGGATTTCTTTAAACCCAATTGATACTTCATAAGCTCAATTACTTATTCCAGACCTAATCTCTTTATTGTGTGACCTCATAGGTTCAATTCTCTCTGGTAGTGAGACATACAATGATCTCTATCATCGTATCATTGAAACTCTTTTCAATGGATCAAAATAATTTCACTCTAACTCAACAAGGATTATCGATCCAGAACAATCTTAGTGAGCTCTTACGATCTATTAGTGACACCTAGCAGTATGTAGTGGCAATCCAATAGAACTGAAATGAACCTCTAGGTATAGTTAACATGTGATTCAGTCCCTCTATCGTGAGTCCCGACTAGATGACAGGTCATGGATAAATCGTCAAACCTCAACATCGGTCATATGATAGATTCAATCAGCTTAAGTCTATATGTGATTCTATGAAAATTATTTTCTATCAATCACACTACTATGGCCATAGACTTAAGGACTCAGCCTCTTAAATCTCATAGGACTACTCCCTTTTGCTAGGGTCAACAGATCCCATCTTGATGCATACTCCACTCCTACAGTGGACCAACTGTCGCCAACATCTACTACAAGAGCTCCTTGAGACCCATATTGATGTGTCAATCAAATTTCAGTAATCTCATTACGAGCAGTAGTGTCATCTCAGGTCAAAGGATCAGTCATACAACTGCAGCATCGAGAAAGTCACAACGAGTGAGCAGACATCCGTGTGACTTCTCGTGTTGGTCACGCTTAGTGCTAGTTGTTCTCTAACAACCACCTACACTCTCACTCCAGTATCTCTACACTATAGACTCGAGACCCATCTGTCCGAAGGAAGTAATCTGTGCACTGATCTATCCAGATCAATCGCCATCCTCATGATGATCCTATGACCAGGAGCAATTTAAGAATCAACCATCAATGACATATGCCTCAAATTCTTAACTTTTTGAGAATATGTGTCATCATCTTGTTAATCCCTTGGATGATTCATAGACACATAGACATGAATGGTAATATAACTATTCAATATGTACAAAATCATGTCCCAGAGATATGAAATGTGTCAGCCAAGATTAGCTTCTAGGACATACATCCAACAATCTTCCACTTGCAATAAAGCCAATCTGTCATGTACCAAGCTCTATCTATACAAGACATGCTATAATCTTAGGCTAGCTAAGTGTTGCCCAGCTATGCAACCCAAGAGGGGGGGGTGAATTGGGTTTCTAAAAATTTTAAGCCCCAACTTATTACTTATGAAGAACAAAACAAGGACTTTAATTCAATATTAATTACCTAAAGCAGGAATGCAAGAATATAATAAAGAAATAAAGTGAAGCGATAAAGCACACCACAAACACAAGGATTTATAGTGGTTCGGTGCTAACCTTGCACCTACATCCACTCCCCAAGCTCCTACTTGGAAATTTCAATCCACTATACTTTGTATTCAACCCGAATACAAAACGTCGGAAACTCCGACACTAGCTATCCCAAGCTAGATCACTTGTTTTCCGGGTACAAGTAAACCCAAAACACTCCGATTTCAGGTTCGGATCAACCTTTCCTTGTTTTGGAAATCCTCCAAAAATAAGAACTAAAACTCACAAAGAGTTAGAAAATTTTGAGCACAGATTAATACAATAACAGCTCCTTTAAATGAGCTAATATAACAATAAAAACTTTTACTCAAATGAAGAACCCTTTTCGAATTTTCTCAAGGTGGATGAACGCTTGAACGAATGCTTGAGAAGAGGTTGTTTGTTGATTGAAGATCTCTTGAAAGCTTTGGAAGATCTCTAGATCAAGGTTGAACAATAGGCTTGAAAGATCCTCTTGAATGCTCTTGCTTTTCTCTTTCACAATCTCTCTTGTATATTGTGGATCCTCTCTCTTTTTCTTTTTGGATATTTCGTTGATCTCAGGCTTTTTCGTGCAGATTTCGGATCCTTTCTTCTGTTTTTTCTTTACTTTGATTTCACGTTTGATCTGCTATTTAATCTGTAATTTTTTTCACCATTAAAAGCATTTTATGACATTAGAAGCAAGAGAAAACAATTTAGGCAGATAAAGAGCCGTTAGAGCAATTTTAGGAAGCATAAAAGGCAATTAAAACGGGCAAAAAAATAGCCGTTGCTGACATTTCCCGTCGCAGGGGTCGACTCATGAGTCGACTCATGCTTCAGGGGTCGACTCATGAGTCGACCTCTGTTGCAAAAACCAGAGAATGCGTTTCTGAAAATTCTTGGCTTAAATTAGCAGGGGTCGACTCATGAGTCGACTCATGCCTTGTGGGTCGACTCATGAGTCGACTCACAGGTCGTGCCAAGCCAGAAAACTAGCATGCCAAGAAGAATTTTTGCGTGCCAATCAGCTCACAGTGCCATGAGTTGACTCATGAGTCGACTCATGCACTTCAAACCTTCATAACTTCAAAAATATAAGTCCAAACACAATGAAATTTTTATCAATAGATTTCAAATCATTTGTTCTATCAAATGGTACTATCAAATCAGGATTTTAGTAAAATTACAATTTTGCCCTTGAAGAGCATAAGGACTTTTTCATTTTAAAATTATTTGTATCCCTTCAATCTGCTTTGTAATCATCAAAATCAATCTAGGAGCAACAATCTCTCCTTTTTTGATGATGACAAAATACTTGAACAAAAGCATTTATGTGAATGCATTAATTTCAAAAAAATGCACTATAGGTGTATATGCTTGAAAAATATGATTCTTTTGGCATGTGATATAAATGGTCATATGCAAAAATAGTTTGTCCATTTTCATAAACATTTGAAAAGAGTATTAGATCATTTTGAGTTTAAGATATATCAGAGCAAGAGAGAAAAATAAATTTTTTAATATATCAGAGCAAAAAAAATAATTTTTACAATGTTATCCGAAAAGATTTTACAATGTATCAGAGTAAATGTTATAATATAACAGAGAAAATTTCACACTATATCAGAGCAAATTTTATAATGTATCAGAGAAAATTTTACACTGTATCAGAGCAAATTTTGTAATGTATCAGAGAGAATTTTACACTGTATCAGAGCAAATTTTGTAATGTATCAGAGAAAATTTTACACTGTATCAAAGCAAATTTTGTAATGTATCAGAGAAAATTTCACACTGTATCAGAGCAAATTTTGTAATGTATCAGAGAAAATTTCACACTGTATCAGAGCAAATTTTGTAATGTATTAGAGAAAATTTCACACTGTATCAGAGCAAATTTTGTAATGTATCAGAGAAAATTTCACACTGTATCAGAGCAAATTTTGTAATGTATCAGAGAAAATTTCACACTGTATCAGAGCAAATTTTGTAATGTATCAGAGAAAATTTTACACTGTATCAGAGCAAATTTTGTAATGTATCAGAGAAAATTTCCCACTATATCAGGGCAAATTTTGTAATGTATCAGAGAAAATTTTACACTGTATCAGAGCAAATTTTATAATGTATCAGAGCAAGTTAAAAGAAATTTTAGGGAGTATCAGAGTAAGTTAAATTTCTTAAGATGTATCAAGGTAAATTTCAAAAGATATATCAGAGCAAGTTTGAATTTTGAAATATATCAGAGCATATTTAAATTTTTAAGGTAAATCAGAGCATATGTAAAGAAGTAATTTAAAAGTTACATAATTGCATTGTACTTAGCATTGTACTTTTGGTATTGTTCTTTAAATTCTTCAATTAATTTCTCATAATTTGTAATTTTACTTTTGATGGGTTGCTTTTTGTTTAATTTCTCAATAATTGAATTGCTTTTTGTTTAATTTCTGTTTGATGCCAAATTTCTCATAATTTGTAATTTTGCTTTTGGGGTTTTGCCTTTGATGAGTTGCATTTTGATTAATTTCTCCCCCTTTTTCTTTCATAATTTAGGGTTTTGCTTTTAATGAGTTGCTTGCTTTTTGTTTAATTGTTTACTTTCTCCCCCTTTTTGACATCATCAGACATGGTTAACTTTTCCTTTTTCAGAAATATTCTTTAATTTCTCTCCTTTTAGAGTATATCACAGATGTTTGCTCCCCCTTAATATAGCAATTATCAACAGCAAACAACAATAATATTTCAACAAGGAGAATATATATAACCAAAATATGATCAATATCATTACAAAAGGTAGAAATATAGGTAAAAGATGATTCCATTAATATCATAATTGTTTCAATACATAATTCTTAAAAATAAAATTCAACCAGCTAATTGTCAATACATGGCCCCAAGGTATAGATCCTAGAACAAGATACTAACACCTAGGATCTAGTAAAGATCAAGATAAGTCAATGATCGGAGTCATCAGAGATAGGGTGAGGAGATGATGGATCAGAAGTGCGTCCTCTACCCCGTCTGCCTCTGCCACGAGCAGGAGAGCGAGATGAACTGGGTGGCTGAGAATGCTGAGATGCTAGGGCTGATACCATGAGTCTGATAGAATCAAGTACGTTCAGTGCTCTGGAAACAGATTGAAGTAGAGCAGTGAACTGAGTGGTAGCATGCTCACTCGATCCTCGGATCTCTTTCCTCAGTAATTCATATCCACCTTCTAGTGCTCCTCTGAGCCTGCCAGCCTCTGCAGTGAGGTCTGTGACCTCAATAGTAGACTCCTGTGGCTGGGGATGGGCCAAAGCAAGGACTTGCCCCTGCAAGTCAAGAACTCTGCCAGTAAGTCTCCAGACTGTGTCCTCAAGCTGTTGGATCCTGATGGACTGATCTGATATCATCTGAAACACAGTGGAGATGTGGAGAGTAATGGTCTGATCAGAAGAGGTGGCTCCAGGTGCAAAAGAAGTACTACCCCACTGACTAGACAGCAAAGAAGCCACACGCTGAGATATATGCTCGATCTGATCATCAGCCAGTCTGAACTCTGAATGAGGTGCTCTGCTCTCTGGCTGATACACTGGTGTGGGCATCCTAGTAAACTCTGAAGGGCCAGCCTCAGTATCAGGAATGAACTGGGTATCTGGTGAAGCTGCCCTGAAGTCATGTACAGGAGAAGATGGACCTTCTTCTTCTACTCTGCCTTCAGTTCTGTCTTCAGCTCTTGTTTCAGCTCTATCCTCAGTTCTTTCTTCAGAGCCCTTAATCCAACCACCAACAGTCTTTGTAATTCCCATTCAGTGCAGGCTGTGTTGGTTGAAAGTGTCCACATGTGAGAGTTTGGTAGGTGCCTCCCCCTCACAGCTAACTCCAAACCTTCTAAATACTCTAGTAAGGGCCATACCATAAGGCAAGTGTGCCTTGGATCTGTTCAAAGTTTCTCTCATGGCCTCTATCATAAGTGCAGGGAGGTTCAGGGGGGTCTGAGTGATGACATGAAACATGACACATACATCTCTGCTGGAAAGTAAGTCATGTCTACCACTTCTAGGAAAGAAGAGCTTTGAAACTATCTAATGCAGCACCCTCATCTCAATGGACAAAATCTTTGCTTCTAACTTGTTTAAACTTCCTGAATAAGTTTCTCCTAAGATCATTCTGATCCCCTCTTCTTTAATTGGGAGTTCCATATATGAATATCCTTCACTAGGCAACTGAAGTATTTCTCCCAATATCCTAGAATCTAAGCAGATATCAATTCCCTTTACAGTTGAAGTCACTGACCCGTTTCCATAATGTATATTCTGGTAGAATTCTCTTACTAGGTCAACATAGGTGACTTCCTTAAGAGAGCAATAGAGTTCCCATCCTTGATTTTTAATTTTACTTGCAAAAGTAAAGCCTTCTTTCTCAAAGAACAGAAAATCTATATTTTTCTCGGTTTCTACTTTTCTATCAGAAAGAGGATTTACACTGGGGCTTATGGAGGATTGAGAGGGACCTTGAGTAGGTACTGAAACTAGAGTGGGAGCAGTTGAAGACTGAGCATGCCTTTTCTTTCGGACAACTTCTTCAGGCTCACGGATTGATTTCCTTCTTTGGGGAAGCTTCATCTTTGGAGCCATATCCACTAAAGTAGCAGACAAGAAGACTTGAATTGAGTGGAGGAGGGATCACAAGAGAGTGACGAAGGATTTTGGTGGAGAAAAGAAGTGAATTTTGGAAGTTCGGTAAAGTGCTAGGGCACGTTCCAACCGCGCCAAGCAAAGCAAGAAAGCACAGAAAATCCTTTTGAAGGAGGCGATTTTTGGTGGAGAGGAGGAGGGAGAATTGCCTCAAAATTAATCCTTGGATTTGGAGCAAGAAGAGTTGGAGAAGATGGCTTTTGGAAGAAGAACGATGGGAAGATGAGTCGTCTCACAAACAGTAACCCTTATAAAAACAATGAACCCGTTGAAAGTTGGTGGGATTTACAAGTTTGCCATTGAGTCGACTCATGGGGGTCGACTCATGAAGTTCAGAAAATCAAGAAAAATGTGAATAAATTCCAGAAAAATTTGAAATTTTGAGTGAAGGAATTTTGCTCAATGATAAGTTTTTAGAATGATAAATTTGAGCTTTTGGGACCAGGATAGATGTTGAAACTTGAGCTCTAATCAATTCTTTGAAAATTGAGAAATTTTAGGCAAATGGATCTAGAATTCCTAGATTTCTCCTAATTTTACAGAATCTATCCTTACTAAGGGCCTTTGTAAAGATATCAGCTAATTGATTCTCAGTGCAAACATATTCAAGAATTATATTTTTGTTTTGAACATGTTCTCTTATGAAATGCTGTCTTATTTCAATATGTTTGGATCTTGAATGTTGAATTGGATTTTTAGATAGATTTATGGCACTTGTGTTGTCACATCTTATTGGTGTTTCATTAAGTTTGATTCCAAAGTCTTCGAGTTGTTGCTTAATCCACAAGATTTGAGCACAACAACTTTCGGCTGCAATGTATTCGGCCTCAGCCGTAGACAGTGCCACCGAATTTTGTTTCTTGCTAAACCATGAGATTAGGTTAACTCCAAGAATTTGGCAAGTTCCACTTGTGCTTTTTCTATCTAATTTACATCCAGCAAAATCGGCATCTGAATATCCTAATAAATTAATTTGTGAGTCCTTAGAGTACCATAACCCTAGAGTTTGAGTACCATTTAAGTATCTAAGGATTCTTTTAACAGCATTCAAATGAGATTCTTTAGGATTAGTTTGATATCTAGCACATAAGCAAACACTAAACATGATATCAGGCCTACTTGCAGTTAAATATAATAATGAGCCAATTATACCTCTGTAGTATTTTAAGTCTACGCTTTTACCTTCATCATCCTTGTCAAGCTTACTTGAGGGACTCATTGGTGTGCCAATTGGTTTGCAGTTCTCCATTCCAAATCTTTTGAGTAGTTCCTTGGTGTACTTGCTTTGGGTGATGGAGATTCCCTCTTTTGATTGTTTAATTTGGAGTCCGAGGAAGAAGGTGAGTTCTCCCATCATGCTCATCTCGAACTCTCCCTGCATAAGCTTAGCGAAGTCTTGACAAAGGGATTCATTAGTAGACCCAAAAATTATGTCATCAACATAAATTTGTATAATTAGCATATCATTTTGATTTCTTTTAATAAATAGGGTTGTATCTACATTGCCTCTTGAAAAACCATTATTTAGTAGAAATTTGCTTAGCCTTTCATACCATGCTCTAGGTGCTTGTTTTAATCCATATAAAGCTTTATTTAATCTAAAGACATGATTAGGAAAAGCATGATTTTCAAATCTAGGGGGTTGTTCTACATATACTTCTTCAGAGATATATCTATTTAAAAATATACTTTTAACATCCATTTGAAATAACTTAAAATTCATAAAGCAAGCATATGCAAGTAGAAGTCTAATAGCTTCTAATCTAACAACAGGTGCAAAGGTTTCATCAAAATCAATTCCTTCTTCTTGATTATATCCCTTAGCAACCAGTCTTGCTTTATTTCTAATTACATTTCCATGCTCATCTAATTTGTTTCTAAAGACCCATTTTGTTCCAATTATTGAATAATCTTTAGGTCTTGATACTAAGGTCCAAACATTATTTCTTTCAAATTGATTAAGTTCCTCTTGCATAGCATTAATCCAGTTATGATCATTTTCAGCTTCTTCAAAAGTTTTAGGTTCAAGTTGAGATACAAAAGCACAATGATTAAGTACATCTCTAAGTGAAGAACGTGTTTTTACCCCATGCATAGGGTCACCAATAATTAACTCCTTAGGGTGGTTGTGAACATACCTCCATTCCTTGGGTAGGTCATTTGTATCTTGAGGTTATTCTTGAATTTCTTCACCTCTTTCATTTTGTTCGTCTTCTTGATCCTTGTCTTTTGGAGTTGCTGAATCTTTCAGAGTGATCTCCTTCATACCTTCTATTAGTGGCTCTGCATCATCAACACCCTCATTCTTTCTTGAAGGAAGATCGTTAGATTCATCAAAAACAACATGTATGGACTCCTCAACTACTAAAGTTCTTTTGTTGAAAACTCTAAATGCTTTACTAGTGGAGGAGTAACCTAAAAAGATTGCTTCATCTGATTTTGCATCAAATTTACCAAGTTTTTCTTTTCCATTATTTAATACAAAACATCGGCAACCAAAGACATGAAAATATGCAATATTTGGTTTTCTTCCTTTCCAAAGTTCATAGGGGGTTTTCTTTAAAAATTGTCTAATTAAAGCATGATTTAAAATGTAACATGCTGTGTTAATAGCTTCCGCCCAAAAATATCTTGGAAGGTTGCTTTCACAAAGCATGGTACGGGCCATTTCTTCTAAGGTTCTATTTTTCCTTTCAACTACCCCATTTTGTTGGGGTGTCCTAGGAGCAGAGAAGTTATGGCCAATTCTATTTTCATCACAAAAATTTTCAAAATCTTGATTTTCAAATTCAGTTCCATGATCACTTCTAATATTTTGAATTGAAAATCCTTTTTCATTAGAGATTTTTCGATGAAATTTAGTGAAAATATGAAAAGTTTCATTTTTGTGAGCCAAAAAGAAAACTCAAGTAAAACGAGAGTAATCATCTATAATTACAAAGCCATATCTTTTTCCTCCTAGACTGGTGGTTCTTGTTGGTCCAAATAAGTCCATATGTAAGAGCTCTAATGGTCTAGAAGTTGAAACAGTATTTTTGGATTTAAATGATACTCTAGTTTGTTTACCTAATTGGCATGCATCACAGATTTTATCCTTTTCAAAATTCAGTTTTGGCAAACCGAGAACTAAATCTTTCTTAATTAATTTTGAAAGAGAATGCATGCTGATATGTGCAAGTCTACGATGCCACAGCCAACTAGTCTCATTGATTTTAGCATTCAAGGATACTAGGCATTGCATGTCTAATTTGGCTAAGTCATTCAAATCTATCATATAAACATTGCCATGCCTATGTCCTATAAATTTAATACCATCGTTAATAGGACTAGTCACAATGCAAACAGATGATTCAAAAACTACTTTATACCCTTTATCACAGAATTGACTAATGCTAAGTAAGTTATGCTTTAAACCTTTAACTAGTAAAACATTCTCAATGTATTTGGAGGGAGTGATACCAATGTTACCTATCCCGATGATCTTTCCTTTGCCATTATCTCCAAAGGTGACCATCCCTCCATCCTTAGCATCAAGCGTGATGAATTATGATTCATCACCAGTCATGTGTCTCGAGCATCCACTGTCAAGATACCATTTCCTGTTTCCTTCTTGGGATGCTAGACACACCTGCAAGCAAAGGTCAAGTCTCTGTCTTAGGTACCCAAGCTTTCTTGGGTCCTTTTGGGTTAGTCAGAATGGTTCCTTTTGGAACCCATATTTTCTTTATAATTGTATTGGTAGATTTAAGGCATGTGTATGATTTATGTCCTATTCTACCACATTTGAAACAAGTAATATTTGTAGACTTGTTACCTGAATAATTTACATAAATATCTTTCAGAAACTTTTGTTTCTTCAGAGGTTTATAGCCAAGTCCAGCCTTATTATATATAGCTTTCTGATTTTCAAGGATCATATTTAGTTTGTTTGAACTTAATGTGAACTTATCTATTATAGATTTCAGCTTGTTAATTTCATCCTGTTGGGTATAAAATACCCACAGTCGGAACCCACGGCGGAACCGCCATCAGCAAGTGCAGCACCGCCCGGACTCCTACGGGAGCCGGGCTCCGCCGACGACATCAGCGCAGCTCCGCCCGGACTCCTACGGAAGCCAGGCTCCGCCGCCATCAGCAAGTGCAGCACCGCCCGGACTCCTACGGGAGTCGGGCTCCGCCGACGACATCAGCGCAGCTCCGCCCGGACTCCTACGAGAGCCAGGCTCCGCCGCCATCAGCAAGTGCAGCACCGCCCGGACTCCTACGGGAGCCGGGCTCCACCGACGACATCGGTGCAGCTCCGCCCAGACTCCTACGGGAGCCAGGCTCCGCCGCCATCAGCAAGTGCAGCACCGCCCGGACTCCTACGGGAGCCGGGCTCCGCCGACGGCATCAGTGCAGCACCGCCCGGACTCCTACGAAAGCCGGGCTCCACCGACGACATCAGTGCAGCTCCGCCCGGACTCCTACGGGAGCCAGGCTCCACCGCCATCAGCAAGTGCAGCACCGCCCGGACTCCTACGGGAGCCGGGCTCCGCCGACGGCATCAGCGCAGCTCCGCCCGGACTCCTACGGGAGTCGGGCTTCACCGACGACATCAGCACAGCTTCGCCCGGACTCCTACGGGAGCCGGGCTCTGCCGCCATCAGCGCAGCTCCGCCCGGACTCCTACGGGAGCCGGGCTCTGCCGACGACATCAGTGCAGCTCCGCCCGGACTCCTACGGGAGCCAGGCTCCACCGACATCAGCAAGTGCAGCTCCGCCCGGACTCCTACGGGAGCCGGGCTCCGCCGCCAACATCAAAACAGCTCTGCCCGGACTCCTACGGGAGCCGGGCTCCGCTCCCAATATCAATCGCTGGTAAGCTCAATCCGGACTCCTATCAGAGCCAGACTTCACCCTTGACTTTGTTTGCAGCGCAGCTCCGCCCAGACTCCTACGAGGAGCCGAGCTCCGCCGACGACATCAGCGCAGCTCCACCCAAACTCCTACGGGAGCCGGGCTCCTCCGTCAACAGCAGAACGGCTCCGCCCGGACTCCAACAGGAGCCGGGCTCCTCCATCAACAGCAGAACGGCTCCGCCCGGACTCCTACGGGAGCCGGGCTCCTCCTTCAACAGTGGAACGGCTCCGCCCGGACTCCTACGGAAGCCGGGCTCTGCCATCGACAGCAGGGTGGCTCCGTCCGGATCCCTACTCCACCCGCGACCTCGTCCGAAAGGGGGACTCCTCCCGGACTCCTACAAAGGCCGAACTCCGACCACTGCCGAGCCTTGATCAACAGATCCGTGTCCCTTGGCAGATAACAATAACTGCCATGATCCTGTTCCACTTCCTGTAGCGGATTCCACGCGGTTCCACCCCCTCCTGCGACAGGTGCTGCACGATCCCACTACCCTCTGACAGGCTGTGTCAACAGCTATGATGTTGCCCCGCTCCCTGCGGCAGGTGCTGCACGATCACACTACTCGCTGACAACTAGCAGCAACGGACGCCGCTCCACTACCTGCAGTAGGCCCTACGTGGCGGGCTGGGGCGATGGCCACGGGTCTACCCCACTATCTTCCGCAATCAATTTCCCTGACCACGAGCGGCCCACTACCAGGCGGTTACAAACATCGCCATCAGTCCGTTGCCTCCCCCGCCTATAAAAGGGGGACTCAGATACGTTATTCTTTAAGCTCTTTTGCCTTATCTCAAAACTCTACTAAATTCTCCGTTCGAGCACTCCATTCTTGTTGAGGCAGAGAACTGACTTGAGCGTCGGAGGGTCTTGCCGGAGCAACCCCACCTCCGGTTTAGACTTCCCTTGCAGGTCCCGGCGGCGACCGCGGCTTCCTCAACTCCAGCTTCTCCGGCGCAGGCGGATTTTTGCACCAACAGGATTGGCGCTAGAGGAAGGGGCGTGTCTTCGCAACACCCTTGTTCTTGAAGGAGCGCTCAACGGACCCGCTTTCGGCCATCTTTTTCGGCACCCAATCCTCTTTTTCCCTTCCGATGCCCTCCCGCGAGGTTTCCGCACAACTACCTCTGGCTATGATTGATGATAAAGGGTGGCCGGATGACCAGCCTTCGTCGGATTTCGTCAACGTCATCTCGGGAGAATCCCGGCCGGAGGCAACCAGCACATCAGCTGCACCCCTCAAGCGGCAAAAAGTTGAAGAGCCCATAGCCTTCACTGAAGAGGATGCCCAGGGAGTCCAATTCCCTCATAACGATGCGGTCGTAGTTTCCTTGAATATAGCAGATTATGACGTCCGTCGCATTCTCGTCGACAACGGAAGTTCGGCCGACATCTTATTCTACAGTGCCTTTTCGAGAATGGCCGCTCTTGGCGGTCATCTAAGGCCGATGTGCTCCCCCTTGATAGGGTTTACTGGTGATGCCATTCCAACAGAAGGAACGATAGCCCTAGCTGTGACCGTGGGTCAGCATCCAAAGCAGTCCAGAGCCCTGGTGAATTTCCTGGTGGTAAAGGCGCCTTCTGCCTACAATGCAATTCTTGGCCGACCCGGCCTCAATGCCCTCAGAGCCATTGTTTCAACCTATCATTTAAAGTTGAAGTTCCCCACTGACAAAGGGATTGGAGAAGTTCGGGGAGACCAGGCGCTGGCCAGGCACTGCTACAATATTGCCCTGCAAAGAAGCGATCAAGCGGACCTTTGTCCAGTCGACGGGTTGGATGCGCGCGACGACCTCGCTGAAGAGAGGGGCGGCCCGATCGAGGACCTAATACCAATTCCTTTGAATGATGGGAATGCGAAGCATGTGGTGTTGATTGGCTCCAACCTGGAGGAGGAGATGCGGACGCATCTCGTGGACTTTCTCCGAAGGAATGCGGACGTTTTCGCATGGGTCCCGACGGATGTGCCGGGGATTGAGACAGAAGTCATGGAACATCATCTGGCGGTCGACCCTAAACATCGGCCAACAAAAGAAAAAATCCGGAGTCATGCCCCAGAGAGGCAGAAGGCGATAGCCGAGGAAGTGGATAAACTTCTCAAGGCCGGATTCATCAAGGAGGTCAATTATCCAGAGTGGATCTCCAATGTTGTCTTGGTCAAGAAAGCAAACGGCAAGTGGAGGATGTGTATCGACTTCAAAAAGCTGAATAAAGCTTGCCCAAAGGACAGCTACCCCCTGCCCAGGATCGACCAACTGGTGGACGCTACCTCGGGCCACGAGCTTCTCACTTTCATGGATGCATTCTCCGGCTATAACCAGATTAGGATGGCATCAAAAGATGAAGAAAAGACTGCTTTTATCACTAATCGCGGCCTTTACTGCTACAGGGTTATGCCATTCGGCCTCAAGAACGTGGGTGCAACCTATCAACGACTGGTGAACAAAATCTTCAAGGAGCAGATCGGCCGAAATATGGAAGTTTATGTGGACGATATGCTCGTGATAAGCAGGTCTTCCGGGAATCATGTCACCGACCTCGAAGAAACCTTTGGCACTCTTCGAAAGTATAGAATGAAGCTGAACCCAACCAAATGCGCCTTTGGGGTAACCTCGGGTAAATTCCTCGGCTTCATGGTGTCAGGGCACGGGATCGAGGCCAATCCGGAGAAAATCCGCGCCATCCAAGATATGATTGCCCCAAGGTCGATCAAAGAGGTTCAGTGCCTCACAGGAAGAATTGCGGCTCTCAATCGCTTTGTCGCAAGGTCGGCCGAGCGATGTCTGCCCTTCTTTCAAACTCTCAAGCAGCCGAAAAACTTCTGTTGGACCCCTGAATGCCAACAGGCGTTCGAAGAATTGAAAAGCTATCTTGGCTCACCCCCACTGCTGGCAAAGCCCGAGCCCAAAGAGGAATTATTTTTGTACCTGGCAGTCTCTCCCACAGCCCTTGCAGCCATCCTTGTTAAGGAGGAAATGAAAGTCCAGCGACCGGTCTACTACATTAGTCGCGTGTTGAGGGATGCCGAGACCAGGTATACTAAATTAGAAAAACTGACCTACGCTTTGTTGATTGCAGCTCGGAGACTCCGACCTTACTTTCAAGGGCACACGGTGACATTACTCACTGACCAACCGATCAAGGCGGTTTTACACTGAGCCGATACCTCCGGAAAAATGGCGAAATGGGCCATTGAGCTTACAGAATTCGACATCAACTACAAGCCTAGACCGACGATAAAAGCCCAAGTGTTGGCGGATTTTATAGTGGAATGCACCATCCCCGAGGAGGCTGAACCTGAGCAAAACAAAATTGATGACCTGAGTACTCAGCCGAACTCCCCCGACGAAGAAGCCAATTCGTCCGATAACTGTTGGACCCTCCATGTGGATGGATCGTCCAACATGGCAGGCGCGGGTGCTGGCCTGATCTTGACCAGCCCGGAGGGAGTCGTTGCGGAGTACGCTCTGCGTTTCGAATTCCCCACAACGAACAATGGAGCGGAGTATGAAGCTCTGATCGCGGGGTTGAGGATCGCTAAGGAGCTTGGAATAGGTCAACTCCGGGTACACAGCGACTCCCAGCTGGTGGTGGGGCAGGTCAGCGGGAGCTTTGAAGCACGGGAGGACAGTATGGCCAAATATCTCGAAAAGGTGAAGGAGTTCATCCCTGCCTTTAACAATTTCGACATCAGGCAAATTCCGAGTTCGGAGAACATTAGAGCCGATCTTCTCTCCAAACTGGCGACATCGGTTCCGGCCGAATTGCCAAAGGGCATTCTCTTTGAAGTTTTAAAACAACTGAGTACGGAAGAACCGCGACTCGTAATGGAGATCGACCACGAGCCCAGCTGGGTCGACCCACTAATAACCTATCTTAGAGATGGGATTCTCCCCCAAGATGCGAAAGAAGCTCGGAAACTCCGAAATCAAGCCTCCCGGTACATCCTCTACGAGGGCAAATTATACAAAAGATCGCACTCCCTGCCTCTCTTGAGATGCCTCCGATCCTCCGAAGCTGACTACGCTCTATGGGAAATGCACGAGGGAGCTTGCGAAAGCCATTTAGGCGCCAGGTCTCTATCCCACAAGCTACTCCGCCAAGGATATTACTGGCCAACCATGCACCAAGATTCAATTGAATATGTCAAAAAGTGTGATCGATGCCAGAGGTACGCCAACGTCCAGAGACAGCCTGCTACTGAGCTTACACCCTTGAGCGCCCCATGGCCTTTTGCGCAATGGGGAATGGATATTCTTGGCCCCTTTCCCATGGCGTCTGGTCAAAGGAAATTCCTCCTTGTAGCGATCGACTACTTCACCAAATGGGTCGAGGCTGAGCCACTAGCCAAAATCACAGAAGCGAAAGTGCAGGATTTCGTCTGGAAATCGATCGTGTGCAGGTTCGGTTTGCCTAGAACCCTCATCACTGATAATGGACGGCAATTCGCGGGAGCCAGATTTGCTGAATTCTGTGAAGACCTAAACATCTCCCACAAATTCACGTCAGTGGCCCATCCCCAGGCGAACGGCGAAGCCGAGGTAACAAACAGAACCCTTTTGCAGGGGATTAAGACCAGGCTCGAAAGAGCAAAAGGGACTTGGGCGGACGAACTTTATCATGTGCTATGGGCTTATCGGACCACCCAGAGGTTGCCTACAGGAGAGACTCCCTTTGCTCTAGCCTTTGGTACGGAAGCCGTCATCCCGATCGAGCTTAAACTCCCGTCGGCACGAGTCGTGACATTCGACGAACCTCAAAACGCGCAAAGTCTCAGAGCCAACCTCGACCTACTGGAAGAAAGGCAGGAGATTGCTCAAGTTCGAATGGCAGCCTACAGACAGAAAGTTGCCCGATATTACAATGCCCGGGTGAAGAACAAAGCATTCAAAGCAGGGGATCTAGTGCTCCGACGAGCTGCTGTCTCACAACCTCAGGGCCAGGGGAAGCTCGCCCCAAACTGGGAAGGACCTTATGAGGTCAAGGAAGTAGTCTGACCTGGAACTTATTATCTCAGGGAACTCGGGGGAGCTGACCTCCCGCGACCGTGGAGCTCAGAAAACTTACGGATGTACTACCAGTGATTTCGTCCTGACAAAAAAAAAAAAAAAAAAAATGCATGCCCATTTGTCTTAGGATAACTCAAGCAGACAGTATCAAAAACGAGAGGGCAACCTTATAAAAGTCGAAGGCCCGGTTCTTTTAGACCGGATGGGGGGAGAGGCCTTGCAACGCCCATATGTGCCCCCACAGCCCTGTTAGGGACAGGAGGAGAACCTCGCCCTAACTTGAGCAAAGTCGAAGGCCCGATTCTTTTAGACCGGATGGGGGGAGAGGCCTTGCAACGCCCATATGTGCCCCCACAGCCCTGTTAGGGACAGGAGGAGAACCTCGTCCTAACTTAAGCAAAGTCGAAGGCTCGGTTCTTTTAGACCGGATGGGGGGAGAGGCCTTGCAACGCCCATATGTGCCCCCACAGCCCTGTTAGGGACAGGAGGAGAACCTCGCCCTAACTTGAGCAAAGTCGAAGGCCCGGTTCTTTTAGACCGGATGGGGGGAGAGGCCTTGCAACGCCCATATGTGCCCCCACAGCCCTGTTAGGGACAGGAGGAGAACCTCGCCCTAACTTGAGCAAAGTCGAAGGCCCGGTTCTTTTAGACCGGATGGGGGGAGAGGCCTTGCAACGCCCATATGTGCCCCCGCAGCCCTGTCAGGAACAGGAGGAGAACCTCGTCCTGACATGAGCAAAGTGAAAGACCCGGACTCCTACGGGAGCCGGGTCCCTACGCCAAGAAGACTTCACCTGGACTCCTACGGGAGCCGGGTTCCGCCGCAAAAAAAAAAAAAAAAAAAAAAAAAGAGACTTCGCCCGGACTCCTACGGGAGCCTGGTCCCTATGCAAAGAAGACTTCACCCGGACTCCTACGGGAGCCGGGTTCAGCCGCCAAGAAACCTTCACCCGGACTCCTACGGGAGCCGGGTTCCACCGCTAAGACGGCTTCGCCCGGACTCCTACGGGAGCCGGGCTCCACCGCCAACGACAGCTACAGGACAACTCCGCCCGGACTTCTACGGAAGCCGGACATTACTTATAACTTTGATTGCAGAAAAACTTTGCCCTGGCTCTTACGAGAATCGAGTTACTCCAACTCCCGGAGGGCTTCTCCGTTCGGACTATCAAGGGAGCCGAACTTAGCCCCGACTTCAGCGGAGAAGAATCCAGGTGAACCCGACAAGTGGGTATCCCCGAACGGCCCAAAAGCCGAAAAGAAGCTCGGCAAATGACGACCCCACGTGAACTGAAAAAGTCGCCGACGACCTTGGAACAACGTAACACAGACAAAGAGAACGAAAGGAAAATGAAGAAGTCCGGCAGACAACTATTTAACACAAGATGCAAACAAGGTACTGAAATTACTTTTTCATTTAACAGAAATACACATTACAGGACCCGGTGGGTCAGGAAAAAAGAAGATACACGTCATCGCACGTATCGCGGGCACGGTTCGGGCAGGACGAACCGGAGACTGCTCCGAGCTGCGAACTCCGTCTCTATCCTTCTCAATCGCATTCTCCAGTGCGTGTAACAGCTCTCGCCCATCTCGCCTCATTCTGTTCCCGAGGTCCCAACCTTGGCAGAAGAGGGGTGGGGTAAATCCCCAGAGGCGGAGGGGGCAACGACGGCCGCCACCCGAGACACTCCGGCAAGGTCAGCATGCATTACTTCCACCGCCCCCGCAACAAGTTCTACTGCCCCACCATCAACGTCGACCGCCTCTGGTCTCTCGGCCCCGACGGCGTCAAGGATCCCGTCATGGCTTGTGACGTCTATTCTGCCCTCTTGACCGGTATCACCCCGCCTTGCTGCCCCGAGACTCGCGGGCAGAATAGCTTCCCCGACAGCCCCCGTTATTAAACCCCTGTTGTTGAAGGAATTCTTCCTTGGGCTCCCTTTAGAGCGACGGAGATTCTCACCGGCCGCCATTCTCCTTCTCTCTTTCCTCCAAACCCTAAGAATTCCCTCGAGGACAGCCTCCCAAGTAGATAACATGGTTTAAGGGAAGGAGACAGGGACTGGGGCGAGGGAGGCAGGGCTCTCAGATGAAAGAACAATGCCAGAATGAAGCTACGAAGGGGCCGAGGGGTTTAAATAGCCGATGGATCCTGGCGCAGTTATGGCAGCGGGTACTCTTGGGCCAACTAAGGTGTGCCGCGTGGCGCGCTTATCCCCTTCACCGCCATCGAGGGTTGACCGCTCACAAATTCCCGCAAAGCGACGCTTAGGATCGCGTTTCAGCGGGGGTTCCGAAAAGACTCTTCAAGTCACCTTCACCGAAAAGCGGACTCTGACGTGCGCGCATTTAATAGGGACGGCAGTGCGCAGGATTCGTAGGGACGGTTTCGACTGTACTTCTGTGTACTTCCTTCGTTTGAAATTCAAAACTCGAATGTAGGGGGACTGGTGTTGGGTGTAAAATACCCACAGCCGGAACCCACGGCGGAACCGCCATCAGCAAGTGCAGCACCGCCCGGACTCCTACGGGAGCTGGGCTCCGTCGACGACATCAGCGCAGCTCCGCCCGGACTCCTATGGGAGCCAGGCTCCGCCGCCATCAGCAAGTGCAGCACTGCCCGGACTCCTACGGGAGCCGGGCTCCGCCGACGACATCAGCGCAGCTCCACCCGGACTCCTACGGGAGCCAGGCTCCGCCACCATCAGCAAATGCAGCACCGCCCGGACTCCTACGGGAGCCGGGCTCCGCCAACGACATCGGCGCAGCTCCGCCCGGACTCCTACGGGAGCCAGGCTCCGCCGCCATCAGCAAGTGCAGCACCGCCCGGACTCCTACGGGAGCCGGGCTCCACCGACGGCATCAGTGCAGCACCTCCCGGACTCCTACGGGAGCCGGGCTCCGCCGACGACATCAGCGCAGCTCCGCCCGGACTCCTACGGGAGCCAGGCTCCGCCGCCATCAGCAAGTGCAGCACCACCCGGACTCCTATGGGAGCCGGGCTCCGCCGACGGCATCAGCGCAGCTCCGCCCGGACTCCTACGGGAGCCGGGCTCCACCGACGACATCAGCACAGCTTCGCCCGGACTCCTACGGGAGCCGGGCTCTGCCGCCATCAGCGCAGCTCCGCCCAGACTCCTACGGGAGCCGGGCTCCGCCCGGACTCCTACGAGAGCCGGGCTCCGCCGACGACATCAGCGCAGCTCCGCCCGGACTCCTACGGGAGCCAGGCTCCACCGACATCAGCAAGTGCAGCTCCGCCCGGACTCCTACGGGAGCCGGGCTCCGCCGCCAACATCAAAATAGCTCTGCCCGGACTCCTACGGGAGTCGGGCTCCGCTCCCAATATCAATCACTGGTAAGCTCAATCCGGACTCCTATCAGAGCCGGACTTCACCCTTGACTTTGTTTGCAGCGCAGCTCCGCCCGGACTCCTACGAGGAGCCGAGCTCCGCCGACGACATCAGCGCAGCTCC
The DNA here is from genome assembly GCF_000442705.2 of Elaeis guineensis. Lineage (NCBI taxonomy): Eukaryota > Viridiplantae > Streptophyta > Magnoliopsida > Arecales > Arecaceae > Elaeis > Elaeis guineensis. Next base: position 48,207,554 of record NC_025998.2, read on the forward strand.
GCCCAGACTCCTACGGGAGCCGGACTCCTCCGTCAACAGCAGAACGGCTCCACCCGGACTCCAACAGGAGCCGGGCTCCTCCATCAACAGCAGAACGGCTCCGCCCGGACTCCTACGGGAGCCGGGCTCCTCCTTCAACAGCGGAACGGCTCCGCCCGGACTCCTACGAAAGCCGGGCTCTGCCATCGACAGCAGGGTGGCTCCGTCCGGATCCCTACTCCACCCGCGACCTCGTCCGAAAGGGGGACTCCTCCCGGACTCCTACAAAGGCCGAACTCCGACCACTGCCGAGCCTTGATCAACAGATCCGTGTCCCTTGGCAGATAACAATAACTGCCATGATCCTGTTCCACTTCCTGTAGCGGATTCCATGCGGTTCCACCCCCTCCTGCGACAGGTGCTGCACGATCCCACTACCCTCTGACAGGCTGTGTCAACAGCTATGATGTTGCCCCGCTCCCTGCGGCAGGTGCTGCACGATCCCACTACTTGCTGACAACTAGCAGCAACGGACGCCGCTCCACTACCTGCAGTAGGCCCTACGTGGCGGGCTGGGGCGATGGCCACGGGTCTACCCCACTATCTTCCGCAGTCAATTTCCCTGACCACGAGCGGCCCACTACCAGGCGGTTACAAACGTCGCCATCAGTCCGTTGCCTCCCCCGCCTATAAAAGGGAGACTCAGATACGTTATTCTTTAAGCTCTTTTGCCTTATCTCAAAACTCTGCTAAATTCTCCGTTCGAGCACTCCATTCTTGTTGAGGCAGAGAACTGACTTGAGCGTCGGAGGGTCTTGCCGGAGCAACCCCACCTCCGGTTTAGACTTCCCTTGCAGGTCCCGGCGGCGACCGCGGCTTCCTCAACTCCAGCTTCTCCGGCGCAGGCGGATTTTTGCACCAACACATCCTTTAAGTTTTGATTTTTTTGACTCAAGGTGAGTTTTTCAATTGAAAGAATTTCAGCTTGTTTCACTAAGGACTGATTTTCCAATTTCAGTTCTTTGTTTTTCTTCCCTAGTTTCTTTAATTCATCAATTGAGTCATAGAAAGCTTCATGCAATTTTTCAAATGTGAATTCACTAGTGGATTCAGAAGTTACCTCATTTTCATGTGCCATCAGACACAGATTGGCTTGTTCTGTTGAGGTTTCCTCATCGGAGCTTGAGTCATCACTCGCACTCCAAGTCGCCATCATTGCCTTCTTTTTGAACTTTTTGGGACCTTTTTTCAGTTGTGGACATTCGGATCTGAAATGTCCCGGCTTCTTGCACTCGTAGCATGTAAGGGGTTGATCTTTCTCTTTTTCTTTGCTTTGTTCCCCTTTTGTGAATTTCTTTCTCATCCCCTGTTTCCTTTTTCTTAGAAACTTCTTAAATTTTCGGATGATGAGTGCCATCTCTTCATCCTGTTCTTCATCTTCAGATTCATCCGTTTCATAATCAGGCGAAGTTGTGGATTTGAGGGCAATGGTTCTTTTCTTTTTGACTTCATCCTCTTGATGTTGCTTCATGCTTAGTTCATGAGTCATCAAGGATCCAAGAAGCTCTTCTAGAGGTAGAGTGTTCAAGTCCTTTGCTTCTTGGATGGCAGTCACCTTGGCTTCCCAAGTTCTTGGCAGTGACCTGAGAATCTTCCTTACAAGTTTACTGTTAGTATAAGATTTGCCAAGACTCTTCAAACCATTAATTATATCAGTAAAATGAGTAAACATGGCAGTTATGGACTCATCATGCTCTATTTTGAACAATTCATATTTATGTACAAGCATGTTTATTTTAGACTCTTTTACTTGATTTGTTCCCTCATGGGTTACTTCTAACCTATCCCATATTTCTTTAGCAGATGCACAAGTAGAAATGCGATTGAATTCACTAGCATCTAGTGCACAATAAAGAACATTCATGGCTTTGGTATTTAATTGTGCCAATTTCTTGTCAACCTCATCCCATTCTTTCTCGAGTTTGGTTGACTCCTCACCATCTATAATCTTGGTGGGTGTGTGAGGACCATTCACTATGATACTCCACATATCATAGTCGAGTGCTTGTATGAAAATCTTCATCCGAGCTTTTCAATAGGTGTAATTAGACCCATTGAAAAGTGGAGGTCGGTTTGTTGATTGCCCCTCGGCTAGAGAAGTACCGACATGGGTTGCCATAGATCTTTGGCTCTTTGATTGTTAGATCAAAGAAGGGCTAGAGCACCGGCTCTGATACCACTTGTTGCCCAGCTATGCAACCCAAGAGGGGGGGTGAATTGGGTTTCTAAAAATTTTAAGCCCCAACTGATTACTTATGAAGAACAAAACAAGGACTTTAATTCAATATTAATTACCTAAAGCAGGAATGCAAGAATATAATAAAGAAATAAAGTGAAGCGATAAAGCACACCACAAATACAAGGATTTATAGTGGTTCGGTGCTAACCTTGCACCTACATCCACTCCCCAAGCTCCTACTTGGAAATTTTAATCCACTATACTTTGTATTCAACCCGAATACAAAATGTCGGAAACTCCGATACTAGCTATCCCAAGCTAGATCACTTATTTTCCGGGTACAAGTAAACCCAAAACACTCCAATTTCAGGTTCGGATCAACCTTTCCTTGTTTTGGAAATCCTCCAAAAATAAGAACTAAAACTCACAAAGAGTTAGAAAATTTTGAGCACAGATTAATACAATAACAGCTCCTTTAAATGAGCTAATATAACAATAAAAACTTTTACTCAAATGAAGAACCCTTTTCGAATTTTCTCAAGGTGGATGAATGCTTGAACGAATGCTTGAGAAGAGGTTGTTTGTTGATTGAAGATCTCTTGAAAGCTTTGGAAGATCTCTAGATCAAGATTGAACAATAGGCTTGAAAGATCCTCTTGAATGCTCTTGCTTTTCTCTTTCACAATCTCTCTTGTATATTGTGGATCCTCTCTCTTTTTCTTTTTGGATATTTCGTTGATCTCAGGCTTTTTCGTGCAGATTTCGGATCTTTTCTTCTGTTTTTTCTTTACTTTGATTTCACGTTTGATCTGCTATTTAATCTGCAATTTCTTTCACCATTAAAAGCATTTTATGACATTAGAAGCAAGAGAAAATAATTTAGGCAGATAAAGAGCCGTTAGAGCAATTTTAGGAAGCATAAAAGACAATTAAAATGGGCAAAAAAATAGCCGTTGCTGACATTTCCCATCGCAGGGGTCGACTCATGAGTCGACTCATGCTTCAGGGGTCGACTCATGAGTCGACCTCTGTTGCAAAAACCAGAGAATGCGTTTCTGGAAATTCTTGGCTCAAATTAGCAGGGGTCGACTCATGAGTCGACTCATGCCTTGTGGGTTGACTCATGAGTCGACTCACAGGTCGTGTCAAGCCAGAAAACTAGCGTGCCAAGAAGAATTTTTGCGTGCCAATCAGCTCACAGTGCCATGAGTTGACTCATGAGTCGACTCATGCACTTCAAACCTTCATAACTTCAAAAATATAAGTCCAAACACAATGAAATTTTCACCAATAGATTTCAAATCATTTGTTCTATCAAATGGTACTATCAAATCAGGATTTTAGTGAAATTATGATTTTGTCCTTGAAGAGCATAAGGACTTTTTCATTTTAAAATTATTTGTATCCCTTCAATCTGCTTTGTAATCATCAAAATCAATCTAGGAGCAACACTAAGTGACTTACTAGTGGGTCATCCACATCATATGTACAGTTTGCTCCTGCACCTCTATATATTTCTATCCGAGGTAGTCGCATGTTCTGCTGTTCTATGTGCTTGAATATCTGGTGAGACCTAAACTCCTTAGCAAGGGCTATGGTGCCATTATCTTTGTCGTATAGTGTCACGGCATCTAATGGTATGACAACTAGTTCTGCAACTAATATTACAACCAGAATGCATCCTACACATTTACAGTGCACTCAGCTTCCATTAATCGATTATTTGAAATCCTTCCAAGATATCGATATAGGAACACATCCATGATGTAGACATTCTACCATCAACATCAGACATAAAGTCTGAATTGGTGTATCCTCCCACTCCTAGCTTTGATCCTTCTCCAAATATGTCCTCAATTCTTCTTAAGAGTTTAAGGATATTTTTACTGCAATCCAGTGCTCACAGCCTAGATACAACTGATATCTACTTGTGACAATCATGGTATAATCAGTTCAAGTACTTTATGACATACGACTATGTCCGAGAGGGTAGCAGACCCCTCTCTGAGATTTTTATGCTGAACACTTTCAGCATCCGATCTCTGTACTTTATCTATGAAAACACAAGCATCCAATTTCATCTATCTCTATAGATCTTTAGGATGCTCACTTCATATCTTTCATGGAGAAATCTATATTCAACCATATTTTTATCGATGTTAGTATTGGACACTTCCACTGACCCTTGTGAAACCTATAATTCCTCATATCTGATCAAACAATTTGATCATATCATTAAAATGAATGTTTCAACTTCAAGGGTAATGTGGTCTTTGTGATCATCTATCACAAGAAATAAAATTCATAGGCTATTCCATATAGAAATCTTCAAAAGATCTCTCCTTGAAAAAGCTATTTCACATCCCTTTCTTGGAGTTGATGTCGTATATTGCCTTATTGTAGGTTTTGGGATCATCTCTATGCTCTCCATCTTCCATGAGAAATGACTTTCTCTACATCCTCTGCTAAGTATACCTGAGTACCTTTCGAGAGAATTGGATATCCTACTATATGTATGAGATGGAGGAGGAATATACGTCTATTGGCTCATAGGTTCTTAAGGTCCCAAGGCTCTATGCTCTTTAGAGACACTCTCTTAGAGCTTAACTTTTCTCCCGCTGCTTCATCTTGGTTAAATAGTTTTTCAAGAAGATAGCATTGAGTCATAATCACATTGTAATCCCATCAGAAAGTAATATCCCAAACTCTTTTAGGAAGAGCTTTATAGACCTATCCTTTAACATATCCACTTGCTGTCCTAGACACAGGCTGGATATTCTTGAATCTCAAAATAATCAAGATTCAGTTCTTACCATGTCATATCTTATATGGTGTGGTAGGAACAGGTTTAGAGAGAACCTAATTTTATAGAAATAAAGCATGTTCCTAAAAAAATATAAATAAATTAGTGAATTTCATTATGGATCAGATCATATCTCATATAGTCCTATGACTCTTCTTATCTCATTGAGTTGAGATTTACTAAGAGGGGTCCAATATGAAATAATGCCATTTTATGAGATAATCGAAAATTTTTTTTTAATGGTATTGCATCCTCGATCCGATCGAAGTACCTTCAGAAACTTTTTGATTTATTTCTCTACTTACATCTGCATTCTTTGAACCTTTCAAAAATTTTAGATTGGTATCTCATATACAAAGTAGAGACAACTCCTTGGTTAACACATCACATGGGCTACATACATCAAATGTGTATAAGGATAAGTATCTCAGTGGTCCTTTTCCTCTTGTCCCATAAGAGTAGCTTGATCATATTTTCTCAAAGAGATGATGCACAAACTAGATTTGACTCAATAGTCAATGAGTCTAAGCCCATTTTTTTCAGTTTGTTAATCATTTCTTCTCTAATATGATTTAGCTATAGGTTCCACATATACATTAAATTTTATCTCAATTTTGGATCTCTCAGATTCAATGGCATTCACTGATTGCTCAATTAAGTTCACATATGCATCAACATGTAGATAATAGAAACTGTCTCTAAAAACTAAATCTAAACGATAATCACAAAGGACAGATACCTATGGCTGCAGCAGCAACTGTTGTCCTATAGCCAATTCAAGGGTTACTTCCTCAGCTCTCTACCTTCCCATCGACTCTACACTAGAGTCTGTAGCTCAACTAGGAGAAAAAAATCATAAGGATAGTATTGAGCAATTTTGACATACTTACTCTAGGTGTGTCTTTATTTTTTTAGGCTCTCCAAGTATTTACCTTTGAACTCTTTCAAGATTTCTTTGTTGTCAACACTTTGACCAATTCAGATAAAGTGCCATGATGGTCTTTCATATGGTAGTTTATCATAAACTATTCATATAAACTAATCAAGGATCGTAGGATCAAATCCATAAGCAATTCCTTATGCATGATCATGTCGAGCCTTTTAAACTCTTTAATATCCTCGATCATTATCAAATAATGATCATAGACTGATTGTCCATCATGCATCACATGCACTGTGCGACTCTGATCACCTCACAACACTTGTGGATGAATCAACATGTCGTTGGCAGTGTACATATACTCATGCATAGCACCTATCTTTATTGTCATTGTCCATCCACTCGTCAAGTATAGCTTGTTGACTATAGATTGGATGGGTTGTTAATATTAGAAAAATCTGATAAAAAATATTACTTAATTTTTTAAAATTAAAAATAATTTTTAAGTTTGTAAGTCATTCTATATACTCGATTTTGGTTAATCGATTGATATCTAGGATTCAAGCTAGAGGATTGAAAACTGACACAATGAATAGCAGAGAGCAAATATTCTAATTAGATGTTTGTATCTATTTTATAATTTTACTCTAGAAACTTTTAAATACAAAAAGAGACTCTCTCTATTTTATCAGAACTCCCATATTCTCCAGATGGAGAAACAAAAATTTTAATGCAATAATTGGATTTCTAGTGGGTATTGTGGTCCCACCGATGCCGTGCACCTCACCTAATAGTTATTGGTAACATGAATAAACACCGATGCATGGACAACTCTTTGCCTAGATGCTTCTCTAAGCATATTACAGCCATTTGGTCTCTAAGTCATATGGGCTCACCTAACAGTTATTGTCCACACTTTCTAGTTAAGTCAGACCCACCATTCACAAGCATGTGTAAAACCATCATTGGGTCCCTCACCTAACAATTATTGAGCCCAACCCCATCTTTGTCCCGTAGCAACTCTTTGCTAATAGAGTGGTTGCGTATTCCTGATGCAACTAAACCACTGTGACGAGCCGAGAACAATCAACGCTGGTAGCACGCCCGCACATCTACAATGGTGGAAGACCTTGGACTTAATATTTTATGAAGAGATTTGGATTTAGATCTCATCTAATCAGTCATCACATGACTGATATAATTGGCATGGGCTAAATCAAACTACTAAGCAACCATATTTGTGACTCAATCTTTCAAATTGGCCAGGTAAGTAGAGATTGGTTAGGGTCCCCCCTTGCTTTCCTTAGACACCAATAAATTGATCAGGTAAGCAAATAAAATCAATTAAATAATCACCTTTCAATTATTTATCTTAGATATTAATTGAAAAATTGATCAGAATTGGTTAGCTCAAGTGAATCGGGATCAAATCAACAAGCCAAATTAGGTCCTTAGGTTAATCGATTCTACATATGAGACTCAATTGATTTGATCAACAATAATTGTATGATCATTAACTTAATTAATTTAACTCGATTCAATATTTGACTCAGTTTAACCAATTACTTAATCGAATTAGACCCATATGTCCCAAATCAAAAACCTTAGATGTAATCCAATTACATGACCTAATTTTTGATTTTCTCATGACCAAAGCCCTCATACACAAATACAAATTTTAAATTTTAAAATTATATTTTAGATCTAAATATTTTGCCTAAAAATAAATATTAAAATATAAAAATAATTTTTAAATTCTAACATACAAACATATATCACATATATGCATGTAAAATCAGATCTTAAACAAAATTTCAAATCTAAACATGATATCATATATTTCATATACTAATCATAGATCAAATTAAAGTCAAATTTATGATCTAAATATGTAATCATATATCATACATATGAATCAAAATTCAGATCATAAAAAAGTTTAGGTTTCATGCATGTATCTATTTCATATGAACTAGAACTCCTTCTTGATCAATTTTTAGATCTATGCATGCATCAATATATCAACTATATATTCTAGAATTAAATCTAAAATAAAATTTTAGATTTAAAAATCCATTCATACATCTCATGTATTAAAAAATAATTAATTTTAAAATTTTTTTAAAAATATATATATTAAAATTCAGCATATGAAAACCCATGGCTCGATACCACTATTGGATTTTAGGATTTGGTGCATACATATGTGTTTCAAAATTTTTATTTTTTAAATATCATAGTAGAGAATAAAATTAAAATATTTTTAATCTAAATTTTATATACATAAAAAATATAAAATCACATAGATTTATTTCATATGCTGAACTTGATATATGCTGAAATTCAGATTATGATCAAATCGTATACTTGTTTTGCAATCCTTTTCTTCAAAACTGGATTTGAAAGAGATGAGGCTCTCTATTAGCCACATAAGTATCTGACCTCTACAAGTATTCACCCAGGATCAATCTAAAACAGTCCTCTATAATCTGAATTTTCATTCTTCAAAATTTAACCTGCTGAATCTGAACGAAACCTGGATTGCGATCAACACTTGATCTTTCTTCTTGATCTTCTTCTTCTCCTCTTCTCTAAAATTTTTTCTTACTATGTGCTACTATCAGATACTAAAAATTAGTAAAGAAGAGGCACCCAAACTTCTTTAGACATGAAACTCCTTGGGACGTGTGTCCCAAGGAAGGGGTGTATAGAACACCCAAGAGGAGAGAAAGGGAGAGGAAGAGAGGGTGTGGGGAGAGCCTTTGGGTATGAGAGGCTACTGATTTTTATGCTCTAAAGATCTTAGGGGAGGTCCCTTTAAATAGGTATAAGGATTGAATCCTATTCAATCTCATAATATAAGTCCTACTTGCATTAGGATTCCTATTAACTTAAGTTATCCAACTTACATTAGGAAGCCCATTAGGCGTCAATAATTGGAGCCCTTACATCCATAATTTGACACCTCAAAACACACTCAAGAGATGCCCCATATAAAAATAAAAAACCTTTTAATCAATGGACACGTCCAAATTGATCAAATCAAGGTGGTGCCCCATAATAACTATCAAGGAGATTCATAAGGGATTTGTACCCTTAATTTATGTGATCCATAATCTTAGACACCCAATAATTGAAGTCTCATGAATCTTATTCATGTAGGTTATTAGTAGGTAATTAAGTTAAAATTAACTTATCAAATAAGTAATCCCAACGGAAAGAGAAATTGGGTCCAACCATGTGCTAGCAAGGTTACCATGAACCAATAGATTTCTCTAAACCCAATTGACACTTCATAAGCTCAATTATTTATTTCAAGCCTAATCTCTTTGTTGTGTAACGTCATAGGTTCAATTCTATCTAGTAGTGAGACATACAATGATCTCTATCATCGTATCATTGAAACTCTTTTCAATAGATTGAAATAATTCTACTCTAACTCAACAAGGATTGTCGATCCAGAATAATCCTAGTGAGCTCTCACAATCCACTAATGACACCTAGCAGTATGTAGTGACAACTCAGTAGAACTGAAATAAACCTCTAGGTATAGTTAACGTGTGATTCAATCCCTCTATCGTGAGTCCTGACTAGATGATAAGTCATGGATAAATCGTCAAACCTCAATATCGATCATATGACAGATTCAATCAGCTTAAGTCCATACATGATTCTATGAAAACTCTTTTCCATCAATCACACTACTATGACCATAGACTTAAGAACTCAGCCTCTTAAATTTTATAGAACTACTTTTTTCTGCTAGGATCAATAGATCCCATCTTGATGCACACCCCACTCCTATAGTGGATCAACTGTCGCCAACATCCACTACAAGGGCTCCTTGAGATCCATATTGATGTGTCAGTCAAACTCCAGCAGCCTCATTGTGAGTAGTAGTGTCATCTTAGGTCAAAGGACCAGTTATACAACTGCAGCACCGAGAAAGTCACTAACGAGTGAACAGACATCCATATAATTTTTCGTGTTGGTCACACTCAGTGCTAGTTATTCTCTAACAACCATCTGCACTCTTACTCCAGTATCTCTACACTACATACTTGAGATCCATCTGTCTGAAAGAAGCGATATGTGCACTAGTCTATCTGGATCAATCATCATCTCCATGATGATCCTATGACCAAGAGCAATTTAGAAATCAACCATCATTGACATATACCTCAAATTCTCAACTCTTTGAGAATATATGTCATCATCTTGTTAATCCCTTGGATGATTCATGGATACATAGACATGAATGGTAATATAACTGCCTAATAAGTATAAAATCATGTCCTAGAGATATAAAATATGTCAGCTAAGATTGACTTCTAGGGCATACATCCAACAGTTTGAATGCCAAATTAATTGGATACCCTTTCATATATGCATTGAGTTTATGGAAGAGTCTTAATTATTAAGGACTCTTGGTATCTCACACTAATTCCTTTTCCATGTGCCATAAGATGGCATCCAAATTTTTTTTAGCAGAGGAAGAGTCCTTCTGCTTGTAAATCATTTCATGTTCTATGCCTTGAAGCTTTGGATTACATGCAAAAAAATTAATTTGTGCATGTAAGGAAGATGGGATGCCAAGAGTTGGCACCCCTTGGTGTCTTATGTGGTGCCCCTTCATTCCTTATATAAGGGGCATCCCATATGGCATAAAATTCATCCAAAAAGTGGTTTGGATGTGGGATTAGATAATGAAGAGGTAAAAAAAAACTAAAATGAAAAAGACAATGAAAAGGGAGAGAAAAATAGAAAGGAAGGGAAGAGAAAAAATAGAAAGCTTGAGATGCTTATCCAAGAATTTAGATTGTTTATGTATTGAACATAAAATCTGATTTGTGTGTGGAGAGATCTTTTGGAAAAAAATTTCTAAATAGGTCCTAGTAAAGGTCATGAAGGCATACAAGCTGTGGTGCAATCAGTTCTTGCGAAGGACGATCAGTCGTAAGCTTGTGAAGAAGGCTGCAGCACCATATCGAATTGGAAAAGATCCTGATTAGTCCCGTGTGGATCACCATTAGAGGGCTTCTACTTTGGAGTCTCATGAAGGTCTCAAAATTATCAGATAGTGGTCTTCTCATTGGTATATTACTTTTGGTCTCTTCCTAATATGTATGTTTTTGATCATTTGATTGTAATCATCAAGGGGTTCCTAGGGTTTTATGTTCTAGTATTCTTGTTTAATTGTTAAACATTATTTTCAATTATTGAATACATATTAAAAATTTTAAAATCTATATTTTGCTATGTCACTAGAACCCAGCAGAGGGGGGGCATGAGGCTAGGGAGAGGGGGCAGCTTTTGGTTCTCCAAAGTTAGGGTTTAGGGATCTCATCTTAAGGGGTTTTAATAGATCCAAAAGAATTCCTAATAGGTTTCAGACTATGGCTCATTCAAATCCTTAATCTAGAAGGACTCTTGATTTCTTGTCAAACTTGGCCTCCTTATCAATTTGAGCCACCCCTTCCCTCTTTCCTCACGCACAAATTAGATGGGATGTGCACCCCATCTTTTTATCCCCACCTTCTCTTCTTGTTGCACAAGATAAGGGGGCACGCACCAACAATTGGTGCCCCTTTGGATCCAATCCAATTGGGCACAAGCCCATTTCCTCTACACTTTAATTCAAATAGGAGCCCAACTATTACCACCCCATCTTGCATGCTTTTGACTTGGTCTGATCCCCATCCCATAGGGATTCCAAGTCTCAAGAGGATTTAAGTTTAACCATGTGCTAGCATGGTATTCCTAAATCCAATAGGATTTCATAAATCCTAACCCAATTGGAACCACATGAGTCCAATTGCATAATCCTAGACCAATTCTCTTTATATGTGACCTCATAGGTTCAATTCTGTCTAATAGTGAGATACATTGTGATCTTCATTATCAATATCATTGAAACTCTTTTCAATGAATTAGAATACTTTTTAATTCAGCAAGTTGAGAATTATTGATCATCTAAATAATTCTCATTAGTCCCACAATCTATTAGTGACACCTGACAGTATGTAGTGGCAATCCAATAGAATTGAATAAATAAACCTCTAGGTACAGTTATCATATGATTCAGTTCTTCTATCGTGAGTCATGATAAAATAGAGGTTATAGATAACTCATCAAACCCTACATCTATCATATGTTAGATTCAATCGACTTGAGTTCTTTGTGAAATCTTATAGAAATTTTTTTCATCATTTGTACTGCCATGGCCATGGACTTCAAAATTCAGTATCATGAACCATATAGGACTTCTTCTTATCTATCAAGATCGATAGATCTCTTCTAATGTACATCCCATTCCTACAATAAATCTATTGTATCTAACATACACCTCAAAGTTCTGTATGGCTAGAAGATCGAGTTATAGTATAATCAAACTACAGAACCTCATTATGAATAGTCAAGGCATCATAGGTCAAAGAACTATTCACATTACTACAGCATCGAGTATGTCATTGACGAGAAGATGATATTCAAATGACTACTCATGTTGGTCACACTGGATATCTTTATTTTCTAACAACCACCTACACTCTCACTCCAGTGTCTCCACACTGTAGATTCAAAATCCATCTATCCTAAAGAAAAGTGATCCATGCACCAATCTATCTGGATCAATCATCATATGTCCCCATGATGATCCAATGATCAGGAATAATTTATGAATTAATTATTGATGATACATGTTTCAAATTTTTAATTCTTAAGAATATATGTCATTACTCTTATTAATTCATTGGATGATTCATAGACATATTACATAATATGAATAAAAAACTTAATCCAATTTTATTTTATTAATAAGTCAAAATTATAAATTACGTCCTTAAAAAGATTATATGTGTCAGTCTAATTGGCTTTTAGGGCATACATCTAGTGGCAACCCAGCAGAATAAAAGATATGGAACCTCTAGATGTAGTTGTCGTGTGATACAGTTCTTCTATCATGAGTTCTGACAAGATCGAGGTTATAGAAAACTTATCAAACCCTATCATTTGTCATATGTAAGATTTATTCAAATCGAATTTATACTGTAAAATTTTATGAAAATTCTTTTTCATTATTCACACTACCATGGCCATGGTCTTCAGAACTCAGTCTCATAAATCATATAGGACCACTTATCTATCAAGATCAATAAATCTCATCTAGGTGCATACTCTATTTCTATAATGAATCTACTATAGCCAATATATATCGTAAGGACCCATATGGCTAAGGATAAAGTGTATGTCCAATCAAACTACAGCAACCTCATTGGAATAGTCAAGTACCACTGGTCAAAGAACTAGTCACACCACTATAGCATCAAAAAAATCCTGACAAGTGAGTAGACATCCAAGTGACTTCTCATATTGATTATGCTTGGTACCCTTATTTTCTAACAACTACCACACTCTCGCTTCAGTATCTCCACACTATAGACTCGAGACTCATCTATCCAAAAAAAATGATCCATGCACCAATTTCACTGGATCAATCACCGTCTCCATGATATTTCATTGATCAAAAGTAATTTAAAAATTAATCGTTAATAATATATGCCTCAAATTTTAGCTCTTGAGAATAAGTATCATCATCTTATTAATTTTTTAGACAATTCATAGATACATACACAATATGAATGAAAATAAACTATCTAATTTTATTAATAAATAATAAGGTCAAGTACAAAACTATGTTTTAGAAAGAATAAATAGGTCAACCAAATTAGCTTCTAGAGTATATATCCAATAATCTTCCACTTGCACTAAATCCATCATATACCTAAGCTCCATCTTCTCAAGATGGGCTTCAGTCTTCTCCTGACTAAGCAGCTTAGTTAGTAGATTTGTCATATTATCCATGGAGTCTACTCTCTACATCTCGATATATTTCTTTTTGAGATAGTCACATATGCTGTGAAACTATCGCTCAATATGCTTGGACTTCTGATAAGACTTTGGCTCTTTAGCAAGGGCTATAGTTTCGTTATTATCATAGTATATTGTGATGGCATCTGATGACATGACACCAAATTTTGTAACAAATTTTTTAAACTAAAAAACTTTTTTTATAGCTTCAGGGAGCGATATATTCAGCTTCGATAGTAAAGTCCATAATGATCAATTACTTGAAACTCTTCCAACTTATCGATCTACCATTGCACAAGAATATACATCCTAATGTAAACTTTCTATCATCAACATCAGATATAAAATCTGAATCAGTATCTTTCTACTCTCAATTTGATCCTCCTCCAAAGATCAAGAATAAATCCTTAGTCCTTCTCAAGTACTTCAGGATATTTTTCACAATCATCTAATGCTCCTCATCTGAATTTGACTAATATCTGCTTATGACACACATAGCAAGGGATATATCAGGTCATGTACATAGCATGGCATACATGAAGCTTTCAATACTGAAGTATAAAGGATCTTGCTCATGCACTGAATCTTCTCAGATATGTTGCGATACATCTTCTTGTAGAGAGAAATTTTATGCCTAAAATGTAAAAGTCTCCTTTTGGAGTTTTTCATATTGAACCTTTTCAGCACCTCATCTATGTATATTTCTATGAGAGATCCAATATCCTTTTAGGTCTATCTCTATAGATCTTTATTTCCAGAATATAGGATATTTTTCTAAGATTTTTTATTAAGAATTCTTTAGACAATCATATTTTAATTGAAATCAGTATAGAAACATCATTCTCAATCAGAAGGATATCATCCACGTATAATATGAGGAACATGATAGCACTCCCACTAGCCTTCTTATGATTCTTCCTTGTTCTTGATGAAATCAAATGATTTGATCATGCCATTAGAATGAGTGTTTCAACTTTGCAATGCTTGCTTTGGTCCATATATAGTTCTTTGCAACTTGCAGACCTTGTGATCTCCATTACTGGAAGTGAAACTTAGAGACTACTCCTTATAAATATCTTCCTTAAGATATCCATTTAGAAAAGTAGTTTTTACATCCATTTGCTCATAATCATAATATGATGCGATAGCAAGTAATGTATAGATGGACTTCAGCATGGCCATAGGTGAAAAAGTCTCTTAATAATTAATGTCTTCGTATTGACTACAATCTTTCACCACAAATCTTGCTTTATAAGTCTCTACCTTTCTATCCGAATCTATCTTCCTTTTGTAAATCTATTTGTAACCAATAGATACTATACCTTTTAGCAGATCAACTAAGGTTTAGACTTGGTTGGAGTGTATGGAGTCAATTTCTAACTTTATTACATTCAATCATTTCTTGAAATCGATATTTGACATAATCTTGTAGTAGTTTTTGGGTTCATCTCCATAATTTCTATCTCCTATGAGGAATATTTTCTCTACATTCTCTGTAATCATACCCAGCATCATTTTAGAGGATGAAAGATTTTACTAGATCTATGAGTTGGAGAAGGTACTACATATACTGGCTCAGCATGAATAAGTTCTATAAGTTTAATGACTCATTGCTTTTCCAAAAATTCTCTTCGAGCTCAATTTTTCTTCCACTACCTCCATCATGGATAAATTATTTTTCTAAAAATATAGTATGTCGACTCACAATTACATTGTAATCCTTTAAGAAGTAAAAGTAGTATTTTAAAAACTCTTTAAGATATCTAATGAAACTAGCTTTCATAGACCTAGCCTCTAACATGTCCATCTATTATCGTTTGACATGGACTGGACTTCTTCAAATCTTGAAATGACCAAGACTCAATTTTTTACCATGCCACATCTCATATGGCATGGTAGGAATAAACTTAGAGGAAACTCTATTCAATATGTAAATTGTAGTAAGCAAAGCATATCCTTAAAGAAATAAAGAAAGATCAATAAAGCTCATTATGGATCGAACCATATCTAATAGAGTCTTATTCCTCCTCTCTGACATCCCATTGAGTTGAGGTGTATCAAGAGAAGTCTATTGTGAGACTATGCCATTTTTTTTAAGATAATTTTAAAATTTTTCATTAAGATATTCACTTCCTCAATCTAATTGAAGAGTTTTGAGAGATTTTCTTGTTTGTTTCTTTACTTCGTATCCAAATTCTTTGAATTTTTTAAAGACTTTATATTTATATTTCATCAGATATACATATCCATACTGTGAATAGTCATTGATAAAGATAATGAAGTAAAGATAACCACCCCTAGTATGCACATCAAATGGGCCACATATATCAGTATGTACCAAAAAAAGTATCTAGGTGGTCCTCTCCCCATGTCCTACAAAGAACAGGGTTTAGCCATTTTTTCTTGAAAATAGAATTCACATATTAGATATGACTCAAGAGTCAATGAGCCAAGAAGCCCATACTTTTTTAATTTGTTTATTCTATCCTTTCCAATATGACCAAATCTGAAATGCCACATATACTTTTAGTTTATCTCATCTCTAGATCTCTTAGATCCCATAGCACTCACTACTTGCTCAGATATGTTCACAGATATATCCATATATAAATAATAGAGACTGTCAATCATAAAATTATATACAACTAATTTATTTTCAAAATAAATCATACAATAGTCTTTATGAAAATTAAAAACATAATCATCCTGCGCTAATAATGAAATAAAAATCAAATTTCTGCTAGCAGTAGTCACATAATAACAATCTCTAAGTATCAAACTAAATTCAAATAATAATCACAGAGGATAGGTGCCCATGACTATAGCAGCAACTCTTGTCCAGTTGTCATTCCGAAGTATACAAGTGAGCACTGGAGAGTCTATAATCCAACTAGAAGTAGAAAAAATCATAAGGTTAGTTTCTATAACAACCAGATCTGACATACCTTCTGAAGGCATATCTCCTTTACTTTTCTTCAGACTCTCTAGGTATACATGATAGTTTCTTTTTCAATAGCCATCAACGTTGCAGTGGAAATATCTTTCTTTATCAGCAACCTTCATAGAAGCTTTCTGTTAGATGCATGCCCTAGAAGCCAATATGACAGACACATTGTAATAGTTCTAAGACATCTATTTATACTTAAATTATTAATTTATTAATAAAATAGACTTTTTCTATCTATTCTTGTCTTATGTGTCCAAAACTCATCTTAAAAATTAATAATTTATAGATATATATTCTCAATAGTTGAGACTTAGAGATATATATGATTAATTTTTAAATTACTTTCGATCGATGAATCATCATGGAGATAGTGACTGATTCAATTAGATCGATGCATAGATCACTTTCTTTAAGATAGATGAGTCTTTAATCTACAATGTAGAGATACTGAGTAAGTATGCAGGTAGTTGTTAGATAACATCAGTACTAAGCATAACCATATGAGAGATCACATAGATATCTACTCACTCATCAGTGATCTTCTCGATGCTGTAGTGGTGTGAGTAGTTTTTTGACTTGTGGTGCCTCAACTGCTCACAGTGGGGTTACTATAGTTTGACTGCACATAAACATGATCTTCTAGCTATTTGGATCCTTGTAGTATATGTTGGCTACAGTAGGTTCATTGTAGGAGTAGAGTATGTATCTAGAAGGAATCTATCGACCTTAGTAGATAAAGAGTAGTCCTATGAGATTTGAAAAATTGAGTCCTTAAGTCTGTAGCCACAGCAAGATGATTGATGGAAAAGAGTTTCATCTTATCAGAACTTATGATAGAGGAACAGAATCATATGATAACTACATCTAAGGATTCTATTTATTCTATTCTGCTGGGTTGCCACCACATACTGCTAGACATCATTAGTAGATTGTGAGAGCTTACTAAGATCATTCTAGATCGATGATCCTTATTGGATGTAAGTTAGAATTATTCCAACCCATTGAAAGGTATTTCGATGATATTATGATGGAGATCATGGTATATCTCACTGTCAAATAGAATAGAGCCCATGGAGTTACACATAAAAGAGGTTTGATCAGATCAAACAGCTGAATCATGATCAAATTATCAATATGATTGATGATTTGGATCAATTTATAAAAGTTACAAGTATAGGATCGGCTAACAATTAGCAAGGAGGATCTAATTGTAATTATAGAAATCCAATTTGATGAGATCAAATTGGAGATCAAGTTTTAAATAATTAAATCATATTTAATTAGTTTAGACTTGACCTAATTAGGCTTTTAATTTTAGAACTGGATCCTAATTGGATTAGGATTGAGTCTGGATCAAATTGGACTCAAATTGGATTCGAATTGATCCAGATTGAACCCAAATTGGACAAAGATGCAAGAGTTTCAGATTTACTGGGACTCTCTATCCTCTCTTATAGGAGAAAGGAGGGGTGAGGGTGCCAAGAGTGGGTGCCCCTCTTCCCTAGTATTCTCTCTCTATCATATCTTATCCTTATCCATCAATGTAAGTTTAAATTTGATTTAAACTTGAGTTTGAATCCTAGATGGATAGGATAAGGGAGTTGGGGTGTTGGATTTAAATAAGGGAGCATTTGGGGTGCCATATAGAATTGATAAGATAATTCTATGAGAGTTTCATCGAAGAATATTGTGAGTGGCACCCCACTTTTTCTTTCTGCACCCCATCTACTCCAGACACCCACCCTGGTCGGCCACACAGAGAGTGAGATCAGAAATAGAGACAAAAAGAAGGAGAAGTTCTTCCATCGCCTCTATTCTTCTTCTGATCTTGCATGAAGGAGTTCGCATGTAGATCTATTTTTGGATTCTCTTCTACGACAGTCGGAGAAAAAAATCAGATCCAAATCAGAGGAGCGGGGATTTGAAAGAGAGGTAGCACCTTAGTGATCTCTGATGCTCCTGATCTGCTTCAGTCCTATGTAGATATCCGCAGAGGCCAGACACGTGTGCGGCTTCATCAAAATTTATAGACATCTTCAGATCTAGATCTAGAAGAAAAAAACTAGTGCTACAAGTAGGTGATTCGATCACCAATTATATTTTTATCTTTGAAATCAGATGCATGATCTTCTTCTTATCATCATCATATGAACTAGATCTATAGATAAAGATTAGATCTATGCATGTGTAGATTAAAATAGTTTTAATCTGATCTTCTACTGTGTGTTTCAAAATTATTTTGAAAAATCTGCATGCATGATACCTTCAAACCCCACACTTCCTTGTTTGACTTGCTCTCAAATTTTTGTTTCTTTACGGACTTCTTCTTCTAAATAGATTTTTTTTTTGAAAGTAGAAGTCCGCTCAATATTGAGAACCATGCTTTTTGAACTCTTCAAGGTCCCTTCAGTAGTCACCAACATGTTCAACAACTCAGGCAAGATGCAATCAATCTTATTCATATGATAGTTTACTATAAACTATCCATATGAACTAGTGAGGGATTGCATAATCAAATCCACTTGCAATTCCTTATGTATGGTCATACCAAGCTTCTCAAGCTCCTCCAAGTCCTTAATCGTTATCAAACAATGATCATAGACAGATTATCCTTCGTGCATCTTGGCATTGAAGAGGCTCTTTGACACCTCATAGCATGCAGATCTCTCTTCTTACCATACAACTCTTGCAGATGAGCCAGCATGACCTTCACAGTCTTCATATCCTCATGCTGGTATGGAAGTTCATTGGACATCGATGCCAAAATATGACACCTGACTTTATTATCGTCATCGTCCATTTATTTAGCACTTTTTGTTGGTCAGTGATGGGATGATTTGGCAATACAAGGAGATCCTGGCCAAGCACATAGCTAAGCTTTTCAAAACTCAAAATAATTTTCAAGTTTCTTAGCCAGTTTTTATAGTTAGTTTCAGTTAAATGGTTGGTATCAAGGATTTGAACTAGAGGATTGAAAGCAGACATGGTGAACCATAGAGAGTAGAGATTCTAGTTAGATATTTGTAGTTGATTTTTAAAATTTATTTTAGGATCTTTTAAAATAAATATGTCTCCCATTATTTCTTCGAATCTCTTACACTATTCAGGTAGAGAAATAGAAACCTTTTGTGACTAGGTTTTAAGTGGGTACGCAGTCCTATCAATCTATGTGTACCTCATCTAATAGTTATTGATGATATGTAAACCAATGAGTGGACAACTCTTGTCCAATACTTTTCAAGTATGTTGCAGTGATATCTTATTTCTAAGTTATTTAGGCCTCACCTGACAGTTATTAGCCTCATTCTTTAGTTAAGTCAAACCCACCATTCAAATACGGATGCAAAGCCGTCATTGAGTCCCTCACCTAATAGTTATTAGGTCCAACCCCATCTTTACTTCATAGTCTCTCATGTTAATAGAGTGGTTGCATCTTTTCGATGCAATTGAACTACTATAATGAATCGAAAATAGTCAACACCAGTAGGATGCCCGCATATCCACAATGGTGGAAGGCCGCTCGACTTAATATATGTGAGAAGATTTAATTTAGATAACATCTAATTTTAATTATCAACATATCATACAAATAACTAATTAGCTGAAAATATAACTAGTGATGATCAATGATTTGAGCTCGAGTCATTGAGTTGGAATCGAATTTTAGGGTCGCTATTATAAGCACTTGCATGTCAATTGGTTGATCATCTTCAACTCTTTGATCCAATCTCGAGCACCCTTGATTCAATCATGATCAACTCCTTGATCTGGCATTGATCAACCACCCATCTTGATCCTGACTCATCATGCACAATAGGCTTGCAATTCAATCAACCAATTGACATACAAATACGTCACAAGATACAACCCAGAAGATCAAGAGTAATAACAATTATTACAACTCTTTTTAATGAGACTCATAGGTTTTCAAATTACATGAATCATATGATGCGTGCAAGCATCCAATATACAAACATTAGATCTTATCTAATGAGATGTGCAGGTCTCCGAATACATAAATCATATGATGTGCACAAGCACCATGATCACATCACATAACACATCATAGATCTAAAAGGGGTCTATCTATGATCATCACCTCATGCATCTAACGCATGAAAAATTCATATTTGAATATAATTGATTTGCATGCTATTAATGATCTGTTGATCATATGGTTCATAATTTTGATTACTTGTGTCGATCATCGCAACTACAGAATCATAAAAATCAACAATCTAAATCAATAATTTTCAGGTCCAAGATCTTAATCTTAATCATATGAGGGTGGCTTTGATACCACTTGAAAGGAATCGGATTGCATGCAAGATACAAAAATAAATACAGTAAAAAGTAAAGAAGATTAAAACTATTAATCTAATGTACATGTAAGAGATCACATCTCTAAAACACCAAGACCCCTCATATCTTAAGATTAAGATTAAAATATAAAAAGAGAAAGATCTAATCTTCACCTTATGCAGGTAGATCTTCACTGTGATTCAATGATCATGGATCTCTTTACGGCTCTTCGAAGCCATAGAAGCATCCGACCTCTATAGGAATCTGCATGAGAATGATCTGATCAAGAGATTTTGATCTCATCGGGGTGCTAGGTCCTTGCAGATATTACTCCTTGGATGTTAAATCTTTTTCTCCTTTTCTCTTCTTAAGAGAACATAAGAAAAAAAGAGGAGGGGGAAGATAGGAGAGGAGATAGGCATGAAGGCTTCTTAGACATTCCAAGAGAGAGAGGAATTAGACATCGGATCAAATGCATACCCTCCTTTATTTTTCTTGCGCCTCTCAATTTCTTTCACGCCAAACTTACGATATATCATGAAGAGGCACTGATCTAAATCTCCATTTAAATCCTAATGCCTATACCCTTTTAGGGTTTTTTTGGATAAGAGTTTGGAGGCGCATGGACTCCTTAGAAAGGAGTCATTCCCCATCTTATATTGTCGCTCCCAAAATCCCATGCAAAAACCAAATACCATGATAAAACCCTTTTTGGCTTGGATCCTTAGGCATGATCTCAAGGGGATAGTCCTTCTGCATGTTAATCACCTTTACAGATAAAGTCCCAAGGAGCATGGACTTTGATCAAATCAAAATTCAATGTGGTTTGGGTTTTATAATAAGTCAAGTACTTATTAAGTCCAAATCCTTTTAGACTTGCGAAACCCCTAATTTGACTCAAACTCAGACCAGATCCAATCAAATTAAATCTTAATTTAATTTGATTAGGACTCAACCCTAATTATTTGATCAAATCAAATAGTATATCAATGATTGCCAATAAGTTTTTCTTTAACTCACTAACTATTAACAAGTTCTCTCTTGTAACTTTTACAAATCAGTCCAATCATCAATCATATTGATAATCGAAACCTTCAGTGATTCAAAATCATAATTCAACTATCTGATCAATTAGAATCTCTTATATGTGTGATCCTATAGATTTTATTTTATCTGATAGTAAAATATATTATGATTTTCATTACTAATATTATTGAAAATCCTTTCAATGCATTAGAATATTTTCAACTCACCCAACGAGAATTATTGACCATCAAAATAATTCTCGTAGGTCTCACAATCTATCAGTGATACCTAACAGCATATAGTGGTAATCCAGTAGAATAGAAGGTATTGAACCTCTAGGTGCAGTTACTATATGATACAGTTCTTCTATCATGAGTTTTAGCAAGACAAAGGTTATGAAAAACTTATCAAGCCCCATCATCTATCATATGTGTTGGTGCAGAATTTCGCCGACGTCAGAGAAGCTGGAGTCAAGGGGATCGCATTCGCCGTCGGGACCTGCAAGAAAAATCTAAACCAGAGTTAGGGGTGCTTCGGTAAGACCCTCCGACGCTCAAGTCAGTACTCTACCTCAACAGAAATGGAGCACTCAAATGAGATTTTAGCAGAGTTTTGAGATAGAGTTTAGAGCTTAGAGAAGAACGTATCTGGGGGTCCCTTTTTATAGACGGAGAGCATAACTGATTGACAGCGACGTCTGTAACCGCCTGGTAGTGGGCCGTTCGGGGCCATACGGAGTTTGTTATGGAGAGTAGTGGCGTTAGTGGGCCGTTCAGAGCCACGTAGAGTTTGTTATGGAGAGTGGAGTGGTGTCCGTTGTCGTGACTTGCCAGAGAGTAGTGGGGCCACGTAGAATCTGTTACAGAGAGTGGAGTGGGGTAGTGGCCATTATCGTGACTTGCCAGAGAGTTCGGGCCTGACGGTTGAAGCTCGACTGGGATGTCTGATGGAGCGGAATGGCTCTCTGTCTCTGCAATCTAGGAAGAGTTCAGATATTTTCAAAGTTATTGATGAGTCCACTGTTGTTGGGTGCCTTGGGCACTGATGCTGCAGGTGGAAGTCATCTGCTGTAGAAGCTCGGATGGGGACTTTCTGTTGAAGAAGTCTGGTAAGAGTTCGATTGCTAGAGGAGTCTGTCTGGAATTTGTCTGATGTAGAAGCTCGTCTGAAGATTGTCCGTCGGAGAGGTCTGATTTCATGAGGGATCCAGTAGAGGGTCAATCGACAGTGGAGTTCGGATGGCACCGTGGAGGTTCATCCACTGAAGGAGTCTCGAGGACACTGGGGAAGGTCGACCATTGGAGGAGTCTGAGTTTCAATTCTGTTGTAGAAGTTCGGATGGAGTCTGACTCTTGTAGAAGTCCAAAAGGAGGCCGCTTATTATAGAAGCTTAGACGAAGATCGGTTGCCGTGAAAGCTCGGATGGAGATTTCTTATTATAGAAGCTCGGAGTAGAGACCCGACTGGTGGAGCCTATCTGTTGTAGAAGTTCGTCTGTGATCCATCCACTATAGAAGTTCAGACGGAGTCCGACTCTTGTAGGAGCTCAGATGAAGTCCACTTGCAATAGAAGTTCGGAGTAGAGGTCCGATTGGTGGAGCCCATCCGTTGTAGGAATTCATCTGAAATCCATCCACTGTAGAAGTTCGAATGGAGTCCGATTCTCGTAGGAGCTCGAATGAAATCTGAAAGGCGGTCGACCGTCGTAGAAACTTAGATGGAGTCTGGTTATTGTAGAAGTCCTGCTGTTGGAGAAGCTCGGACATTGACGAAGTTTGGAAGAAGTTCGAAGTAAAGTCATTTGTGGTCGAAAGAAGTCTGGAAGAGATTCGGAGAATAGTCGATCACTGTAAAAAAATCGGCTGATAGTGAAGCTCAGAAAGCATTTGGAGTAGCCCGGTAGATGAATAGAGGAGCTCGTTATCGGAGAAGTTCGGATGGTATTATGAAAGCTCAGATGGTCGGGGGAGTTCAGAAAGACGCCACACAAAGTCGGAAGCTGAAAGAGCCCTAGAAGGGTCAGCCTTTTACGAACTTCGACTGGGGTTATTCTATACCCAACACCAGTCCCCTTACTTTCAAGTTCGGGTTTCGAATGAAGGAAGTACAGAAAAATTTTCACAGCCAAAGTTGCCTCCCTCGATTTTTGTACTCGATTGCTTCCAGATATTTTGGCGTCTGGCATGCTGGTGCTAGAGCCTTTTCAAATCGAGGCGATCCGAAAAGATATTTTTGAAATTTCCACTAGAGCGTTGCTCTAGACATGGTGCAATAATGATTCTGTCAATTGTCAGCCACCTTTTGCCGCCTGCCACGATGAGTGGGTCACGTGGCGGTTATAGATCGGCCAGAGAAAATCTGCGGTCATTATTGCGCCGAACCCCATCGCCTATTTAAACCCGCCTCCCTCCTTCAGGGGTCTCACTTTGCCTGGGAGTTTCTTCAGTCTCTCCTTCTTCCTGAGAGTTCCGTTCTTCCCCAGCGTCCTTCTCGACCTTAGGTGTTCTTTGAGTCGTCCCCATCTCTGCATCTCTGCATCCTTCAGACCAGCCTAGGTAAGTTTCAGAACTCCCTCTTTTTTTGTGGCTCTATTTCTAAGCTGTGCCGATCTTCTTTCGTTGCAGATATTGATGCGAACGCAGCTTGAATGTTAGCCAAGAGTCTCAAGACCCACAAGAGGAAAGACGCTGCAACTTCTGGGTCGGCGAAGAAGGCGAGGGTAGAAGAGATAGATCCGGCCGTGCTTCGCCTTGATCGCCCAGAGCCCGCACTTGTGGTACATCTTTGATCATGAGTACTTTCCGATCTCGCGAAAGGAGAAAGCAGAAGGGGGACTGAAAGAAGAAGTTAAGTACTTAAAGCAATCCTCGATGATGGCTAAAATCAAGAGTTCAAAGTCTGAAGAAGCCGAGCTTCCTTAGAGCTTTTTTACCTTTTATTCTATGTATTCCTTTCTTTTCTTGTTGCCTTTTTTTTGGCCTTCAAAGGCTTTGTAATGCATACTTTACTAATGAAATGAAAAGAAAATTTTTCATTACCTTGTCCATTCTTGTATTAAATTATCGTTTATCGAACTTCTTTTGTCTTCTGTCTTATTTGATGTCGACGTTGTTTGAAGACTCTTGGTCATCGCCGTATTGATTCGCCCTTAGGGACTGGAGATTTTCGACAAAGATTTTCTTCCTCGTTGAGACAAGGTCCCTTGAACCTTGGATGTAGTTTTTTTTTTTTTTTTTTTTTTCTGGTGTAGCTCGTCGCTTTTTCTTCTTTTTTTTTGTGTTAGGGTGAGGGTTTTCCTTCTGCTCCTAATGGGATTGTAGGGGTGTAGAGGAGTTGCTGAGGGGCTTTTCCCTTCATCCGGTCTCAAACGACCAGATCTTCATTTGTGTCAGGACGAGGTTCTTCTCCTGTTCCCGACACAATCAATTTCAGCTCATGTTAGGATGAGGTCTTCCTCCTGTTCCTAACAGGCTGCGGGGGCACATAAGGACCGTTGCAAGGGCCTCTCCCCCCATCCGGTCTCTAAATAACTGGACCTTCGACTTTGCTCATGTTAGGATGAGGTTCTCCTCCTGTTCCTAACATGGTGTGGGGGCACATAAGGGCCGTTGCAAGGGCCTCTCCCTCCATCCGGTCTCTAAATAATCGGGCCTTCGACTTTGCTCATGTTAGGATGAGGTTCTCCTCCTGTTCCTAACATGGCTGTGGGGGCACATAAAGGTCGTTGCAAGGGCCTCTCCCCCCATCCGGTCTCTAAATAATCGGGCCTTCGTTCGTGTCAGGATGAGGCTTTCTTCTTGTTCCTGATATGCTTAATTTCGATTGTCTGAAGGAGCTACTCCCTGTCGTCATAAGTTCATACCAAAAGAAAAGATATACGAATATGAAAGAAATTTTTATTTAAGGCAAAGTTATCGGTAATACATTCATAGATTTTCTGAATTTCATGGTCGCAGAAGGTCTGCTCCTCTAACCTCTTTTAAATAGTATGTTTCGGGCCGAACTACCTCCCTGACTTCATACGGGCCTTCTCAGTTAGAGACGAATTTTTTTTGATTCTGAGGTTGTGAGACAGCGGCTCGCTGAAGTACTAAGTCCCCTGCTCTGAAGGCTTTGCTTTTGACCCAGAAGTTGTAGTAGCGGGCCACTTTCTGCTTGTAGGCGGCCATCCAAACTTGAGCTATCTTCCACTTTTCTTTTAATAAGTCGAGGTTGGCTTTGAGATCTTGTGAGTTGCGCTGCTCGTCGAATGCCACAACTCGCACCGATGAAAGTTTGAGTTCGATCGGGATCACGGCTTCTGTTTCGAAGGCTAAGGCAAAGGGGGTCTCTCCTGTGGGTAGTCTTTGGGTAGTTCGGTATGCCCACAACACATGATAAAGGTCATCTACCCCAGTTCCCATTGCTCTTTCAAGTCTCGCCTTGATTTCTTGCAGCAGAGTCCTGTTAGTAATCTCGGCTTTACCGTTTGCTTGCGGATGGGCCACTGACGTGAAGTTATGGGAGATGTTTAAGTCCTCACAAAATTCAGCAAACCTTGCCTCAGCAAATTATCGCCCATTATCAGTAATGAGAGTTCTGGGTAGGTCGAACCTACAGACAATTGACCTCCAAATGAAGTCCTGCACCTTAGCTTCTGTAATTTTCGCCAAAGGCTCAGCTTCGACCCACTTGGTGAAGTAGTCAATTGCCACTAGGAGGAACTTCTGCTGCCCGGATGCCATGGGAAAAGGTCTGAGGATATCCATCCCCCATTGTGCAAACGGCCATGGGGCACTCAAGGGTATAAGTTCGGAGGTGGGTTGCCTTTGGATATTTGCATATCTCTGACGCCGATCACACCTTCTGAGATATTCGATGGAGTCATGGTACATGGTAGGCCAGTAATAGCCTTGTCAGAGTAGCTTGTGGGATAAAGATCTGGCCCCCAGGTGACTTCTACAGACTCCCTCAAGTACCTCCCACAAGGCGAAGTCGGCTTCAGAAGGCTGGAGACATTTCAGAAGGGGCAAAGAGTACGACCTCTTGTACAGCTTGCCTTCATAAAGAATATATCGGGAGGCCTAGTTTCTAAGCTTCCGAGCTTCTTTTGCATCAGGAGGAAGAATCCCGTCCTTGAGGTACACAACTAGTAGGTCAATCCAGTTGGGTTCATGGTTGATCTCCATCACAAGCTGCGGTTCTTCCGTACTTGGGTACTTCAGAACTTTGAAGAAGACTTCCTTGGGCAGTTCTGTCGGAGCCAGTGTAGCCAAGTTGAAGAGAAGGTCGGCTCTGGTATTTTCTGCTCTTGGAATCTGCTTGATGCCAAAGCTACCGAAGGCAGGGACGATCTCTTTTACCTTTTTGAGATACTTGGCCATACTGTCCTCCCGAGCTTCATAGTTTCTGCTGACTTGTCCCACCACCAATTGGGAGTCATTGTAGACTTGGAGCCGATCTACTTCTAATTCTTTGGCGATCCTCAGTCCTGCAATTAGAGCTTCATATTCTGCTCCGTTATTTGTCACAGGAAATTCGAAGCGCAGTGCATACTCCATAATAATTCCTTCTGGATTGACCAAGATCAGGCCCGCGCCTGCGCCTGACATGTTGGAGGAACCGTCCACGTAGAGGGCCCAAAAACCATCAGGGAGATCTGTTCTTTCTTCAGAGAAATTCGACTGGAGCCCTGAGTTGTCAGCTTCACCTCGTTCAAGTTTGGCCTCTTCCAGAATAGTGCACTCTACTATGAAGTCTACTAATATCTGGGCTTTAATCATCGATCGAGGTTGATAGTTGATGTCGAATTGTGTGAGCTCGACTGCCCATTTCGTTATCCTTTCGAAAGCATCCGCTTGATGCAGAACCGTCTTGATCGGCTGATTGGTGAGTAGTGTTATGGTGTGCCCTTGGAAGTAAGGTTGGAGCCTTCGAGCTGCAATCAACAAGGCATAAGTTAGTTTCTCTAACTTAGTATACTTGGTTTTGGCATCTCTCAATACTCGACTAATGTAGTAGATCGGTCATTGAATTTTTGCTTCTTCCTTAACCAAAACTGCTACGAGAGCCACAGGGGAGACTGCCAGATACAGGAACAACTCCTCTCCGCATTCGGGCTTTGCCAATAGCGTGTGGGGAAATTCAGTGCAGGGGTAAAATGGTAATTTTAAATTTTTTTCAAAATCACTATTGTACAGTGAAAATTATTAATTAATCTAATTAATTAATAAGAATTTACCCTATATTAAGATCTAAATATGATATATAGTATGCATGCATTTAAATTTGAAATTCAAATTTGAACAGTAAACACTTTACTGTAATGTATTCAGAACACAATACCTTTGTGCGGGTAGAAGATCACCACAATCTGATCACCGTCGGGAGAGTCTGATCATCATGATATAGCCACACAACGTGTCTAACCTCTGCGGATCATCCACACGAAGCTTCCGATCTGATCGACTCCTCACGAGTGATAACTCATTGTAGAGCCCTTTCGATGGCCGATGCTGATCGAACTTCTTCGATCTATGTCTGTTGATTTTTTAGATACTCTAGATCATCAGCAGACATGCTTGAGAGGATGTTGAAGATCTTTCTGAAATTTGGTGAGCTCACGACACTCATAGCTCACCTTCTCACTTTTCGAACTCTAGGCTGAAACCCTAAAGAACTCACTGAAATCCTGCGCACACTTTTTCTTTTTTTTCTTTCTTTTTCTTTCGGAAGGATATAGACCTTCACCTGGCACACAAGGATTCCTCACGCCTAGATTTTCTCTCCAAAATTTTTCTTTTTACACGCCCCACTCTTCTCCTCCTTTTAAAACAATGTCAAACATCTTATCCACGTGAGAGGATAAAGATGAGTAATTGCACATTTGAATTCCAATCAAATTTTGAATTCAAATGGAAACTAATTTATCCCTATCCACTAAGGGTGTGAGAAGAGGAGGGCATGGCTTAATTTGTGCATATGTGATTTTATGAGAAATATTTTCTCGTGTAATAAATGGGGCAATAAAAGAGGATAAGGTCAAGGTGCTAAGATTGGTTGCTCATTCAAATTCAAACTTTATTTTGAATTTGAATGGCCAACCAATCATCTTTATCTACTCATTTGGTGCATTAAAGTAGGGCGTGAGGAGGGCTTTACGTGAGGAAAAATTCATGAGAACTTTCTGTTGGGAATAGTGTCCCAAAGCCAATCGTCAGCCTGTTGACGGTTGTGCTCCTTTTTGTATTAGTACATGAATTATAAATAAATAAAAGTTATTTTGGTATTTTTTTTATCACAAATGTTTCATCTTCTAATGAACTCCTGTGTTGTGGTGAAGTCCTTAGGACTATTTAGACTCGACAAAGGAGGATTTGTCGCTTAGTCCTTAAACATGTTCACGACTAAATGATACGTTGTTACCAAGGACGACAATGTTTATCGAGCATAAGTCGTTGTGTGCCATATGGGTTGGTTGTCCTCATAACCAAAGAGTGTGGAGACACTGGTACGGCATACAGGTGAGATATAATGATACATCTGCACTGAACGTGACCAACTCCGGAGCTATTTCTGCTGTCAAGATTTGCTCCGATGGGATAAGGGTATAAATGTCCCTCCGACCTGAGACCACCACGGTGACTTGCAAGCAACTCACTGCACTTAGACACTGGACTACCTGAATTTCTAATTTAGTGACGGAAGATTGCTGGGTGTAGTCAAGTACTTGACTTGTCGGTGCGTGTGTCAAGATGGGATTGACCACTCTAGTTTAGGAGCTGTGTACAGTCGTGTTTCAATTTAGCAAAACCTTGGCTAGGGTAGTCCTAGTGAGGAGTCACAGGACTAATTGAGTTGAGCACGATTCAGATGATATCATCAGGGTTGACAGTTTAACCCTGAGTCGTCATAAACACAGGGGTCAAAAGGGATGAATTATACGGTAACCATATTCACGTAGGTTCTGAATGTTG
Source organism: Elaeis guineensis (assembly GCF_000442705.2). Taxonomy (NCBI): domain Eukaryota; kingdom Viridiplantae; phylum Streptophyta; class Magnoliopsida; order Arecales; family Arecaceae; genus Elaeis; species Elaeis guineensis. The sequence goes on from NC_025998.2 coordinate 48,237,554, forward strand.
CGATTACGATTATTCGACCTATCCGATCATCGGGTACCATTGCTAGATGGTCACTTCGATTAGTACAGGAATTGGTTCCTGTGCTACCGATTTAGGTTCGAACCTGCGGGGTCACACACATTAGAGGTTCCTTTTTGATCTGATGGCTGATTATGAGTCTTATCTATCTGGGACTCTATGATTGAGAATTAGGATTCTCTAATCATGAGTTCCACATATTTTGGGTACCGGGGTCAAAATTTTGAATTTCAAATTTTGAATTTGAAATTTGAACTCTTTGATCAGGGTTTCATATCGATGGTCTCTGATGCCTGATTGCCCATCAGATTTGGACTCAATATTTATGAGAGATTTAATTAATGATTTAATCACTAATTAACATAATTTGATTGAGTAATTATTTTTGGATCAAGTCCAATTGAATTGGATTCAGTTTGGATTGACCCGATTAGGTTAAATGTTGACCTAATCGCTAAGGTGGTTTAGTCCCTGATTTGATCAGGGGTTAGATTTAGTTAATTTCTGATTTGATTAGGATTTTATTGAGCCTAATTAAGCCTAATTATGTTGGGTTTAATCTGGTCTAATTGTGCTTGACCTATTTTAAACTAGGTTAGCTCAATTTGAATCAAACCACCTTGTTTTAAATTCTCTACGACACCCAACTTCCTTGCATCCATTTGAATTCACGAGAAGAAACTTCTCGTGAAATTTTTCTCACGCAAAACCCTTCCCCACGCCCTCATTTGTGCGCCATATGGATGGATAAAATAATTAGTTAGCCATTCAAATTCAAAGCATGTTTGAATTTGAATGGATAACTTATCACTTGCCCTTTCATCCTTATCCATTTTGTGCGCCACATTTCTTACACGAGAAAAGGTTTCTCATGAAACATTTTCCATGCACAAAGAGCCATGCCCATTCTCTTCTCACGCCCAAAAGGATAGGGATAAGTTGGTTTTCGTTTGAATTCAAATTTGATTTGAATTCAAATGTGTAACCTCTTGTCTTTATCCTCTCACGCGGATAAGACACGTTCGACGTTGTTTTAAAAAGAGGAGAAAGGTGGGACATGCATAGAAATTTTAGGAGAGAAACTTTGGGGTGTGAGGAAGGCTTCTGCCCAAGGTGAAGGTCCAAAACCTTCTGAGAGAAAAAGAAAGAAAAGAGAGAAAATTGGGCGCAGGGTTTTTAGTGTGTACCCTAGGGTTTCTACCTAGGGTTCGGGAAGTGAGATTGGTGTGCCACGAGTGTCGTGAGTCTACCAAATTTCAGAGAGAGATCCATCAGCCTCTCAAGCAACTGTGCAGATGATCCAGAGTGTCTGAGAAGTCAGCACACATCGATCGAAGGAGTTCGATCAACATCTACCATCAAAAGGGTGAAATCACGAACTAGCATTCGTGAGGAGCTGATCAGACGGGAGCTTCGTGTGGATGATCCGCAGAGGCCAGACATTTGTGTGGCTATGACGTGATGATCAGAACCCCCCGATGGTGATCAGATTGCGGTGATCGACTACCCGCAAAAGGTGATGTGTTCTGAACACAGTATTGTAAAATGTTTACTGATTCAAATTTGAATTTCAAATTTAAATGCATACTGTTGTATCATATTTAGATCCTAGTGTAGGGTTAATTAGTATTAATTAATGAGATTAATTAATAATTCCACTGTAAAATAGTAATTTTGAAAAAGTTTTAAAATTATCATTTTGCCCCTGCACTAAATTTTTGCTTCAAATGGTATCAGAGCATGGTTCTAGAATATGATATACATATGCATGCGTAGATTAAGGTGTAATCTATAAGTTTAAATTTAAAATTCAAAATTCAAAATTCAAAATTCAAAAAGATTTGAAATTTGAAATTTGAAATTTGTTAGAAGTTTCAAATTTGAAATTCAAAATTTGAAATTTGAAATTTGGTTGAAATCTCAAATTTGAAATTTGAAATTCAAAATTTGAAATTTGAAATTCAAAATTCAAAATTTGAAATTTGGTTAAAATCTCAAATTTGAAATTTGAAATTTAAAATTCAAATTTTAAAATTTGAAATTCAAAATTCAAAATTTAAAATTCAAAGATTGGAAATTCAAAATTTGAAATTTGGTTGAAATCTCAAATTTGAAATTTAAAATTTGAAATTTAAAATTTGAAATTTGAAATTCAAAATTTAAATTTTGAAATTGGTATATTTAGATATACTTGATCCAAGTAGCAAGTAATCTAATTGGGTTGGTTGCCATGGCCGTCCGGTCATAGGAGAAAAGTAGGGTTTAAAGGCCCTCTCTTCCCATTCGATGGGGTCTCCTATGGCGGTAGGGGTGCTGATGCAATTATATCCCATGTCGATGAAGCAGCGAAAGGACTTAATTAAGAAATTTATCATGAATGTGTTAGATTAGATCTAAAAGAAAATTTATGATTTATTTTGAGTTATTTTCTATTATGAAATGAGCAATAGAATTGCTGTTTATGAAATGTGCTGACCCGTTTGTGAAATGAGTTAACACATTTGGTGAACAGAAAATAAAATCTTTCAAATTTGAAAATTATTTTCAAAATGCCAAACCCTGACCCATCAGCCCAAGTACTTAATTAAAAGAATTAAGTGTTGTCTAGTAGGTCTAGAATTGTGAATTAAGACCTAAGACAATTGCATAAACTTGTGGGTCAATGGGTTAGATGAATTAGGTCTATAATTGGGTTAGACCTAAGGTTAGTTTAAAAAATGGACTAAATGGAGTAATTGGTCAAATCTAATCAAAAGTTGAATTAGATTAGGTCAAGGATACTCTAGACTCAACTTCAATAGTTGTAGTTGAATGGGTCCATGTCTTTAACTAGATCAAGATGGACTTAATTCATGGCTACGCGGTGGAGCCCTATTTACTAAGTTGATCAAAATTAAAACTAATGAACCGGTTGGTGTATAAGGTAAGTTCGGCAGTTTTGACCAGTGGTTCTTAAGCGGGAGCTACTCGCATTGATTCGATCATTGACGAGTTAATGGCAAATCTCCACCACTGATCTCACTTACCTGGCCAATCTGGTAAGTTAGATTTTGATTAGATCACTTGGTGATTAGAGCTCACCCATGTCATTAGGTAAATCAGTGTGACTGATTTAGGTGCTCCTAATGCCAGCTTTAATTAAATCTTTTTTAATCTGACTTGGTGAAGTCAGTGGGAGGATTGAAATTGGCTGGATGATTTCTTCTCTACTATTTTTTAATAAAATCCTCAAAATTATTAGGTCCCTAAAATGATTAAGTTATAATGATAACTAAGTCATAGCCTCCCATTAAGTGAGTGATAATGAGTCCATTAGTTCAATGATCATTGGAGGCCCAAAGGCCTGGTGCTCATTGGCTAATGAAATTATTATTCATAATATGATAATTTGATTGAGTCTTTCTGATGGTGGTTAGGTTGGCCGGTCAAAGTCGGGCCTGATCATTTATTGGTCCGATTCACTAAATTAAGTCATGTTAATGGTTGGACCTAACCAGATCTTTTCAGTGGAGGCCAAAGCCTACTGATTAGGTTCTAGGGCAAAATCAATTACTAGAAGTTGTTTAGAGAAACAACTGGTTAAGAACCTACCCATAGATGCACATGGGTTGACCAACCAAAGTTGGGCTCGTGTGTAGTCTGTGTAGATTCTAGTACCCATTAAGGAATTAAAATAATTTCTCGAATTGGAGGATGAGGCTACCAGTTCATAAAAATATTGAAAAAAACTTTAGACTAAAATCCAAGTCTTTAGTATTAATTTATGTACTAATAGAGGTCTCGTTTTCCTTTAAGCAGCTATGGCCACTACCCTGTCGCTCCGGTCATTATTAGATAATGAAAAGCTCATGGGACCCAATTTTGATAGATGGTATCAAAAATTGAAAATCATCCTTGAGCATGAGCGGATCCTTTATGTAGTAACGGATCCAGCACCTGAGGAGCCAGCTCCAAACGCTAGTAAGGCGATCCGAGACACTTACTTAAAGTGGCTCAATGACTGCACCACCGTTCGATGTATTATGCTGGCAGCAATGAATGACGAGTTCAGTCGAAGGTTTGAGAACGCCCAGCCACAGGAGATGCTTCAAATGTTGAACGACTCCTTTGGCATGCCTGACAACGTTGAAAGGCACAAAACTAGTTGTGCCATTTTCAATGCTCGAATGAGGGATGGGGCCTCAGTCACTGATCATGTACTGTACATGATCGAGATGATTGAGCGCCTAAGCAAATTGGGCTTTCCTCTGCACGAGCAACTCGGTAAGGATGCGATCCTTAATTCCTTGCCCAAGTCCTTCCTCCCATTCCTTACTCATTTTCGAATGACAAAGCCTACAGTAAACTACCACGGATTGTTGGGGTTACTGCAGAACTTTATGAAGGATCACCAACTCCATAAGGAGTCGGTGAATGTAGTGGGAGGGTCTTCTTCTCGTCGTCAACCCTTTGGGAAGGGGAAGAAGAACAAGAAGAAGAAAAATAAGAAGGTGCAATCTCATGCTGGGACAGTAGCACGGGGTCAGACCAAGAAGCGCAAGCACGACCAGAGCCAGGTGGAGTGCTTCTTTTGCAAGAAGCACGGGCATTGGAAGAGGAACTGTCCTCAATACATTGCCTCCCTGGACCCGAACAGGCCAAAGAAGAAGCAAGGTAATTATATGATAACTCCTTGCAACTTTTCGATTTGTGATACTACTGCCTAGGTATTGGATACCGGAAGCCCTTATCATATTTGTAATTCGATGCAGGGTCTGCAGGTCAGTAGGAGATTTGATGAAGGCGAGAGGTTCCTGAATGTTGGAGATGGAAGCAAAGTTCCAGTTCTAGCTTTAGGAATCATGAGTCTTGTAATCAATTCTCGTAATGTAATTCTGAGTGAATGTCACTATTGTCCAAGTTTTTTTATTAAATATTATTTCTGTAGGCCTTTTGGCCATGTACGGTTATGATTTTTTAATAAAAGGAAATATTTGCAATATCATTTTGAATGGTGTTATAATATTTATTGGATAATTAAATAATAAAATTTACTTACTATCACAGCCTGTTAATGTGGTTCAAAAATTCGGTAAACGCTCTAGAATAGATAATGTGTCAGAAGTCTACCTTTGGCACTGTAGGCTAGGTCATATCAATAAGAACAGGATAAACAGGTTGGCTCAAGAATAAATTCTTGAAGTTAGTGATGTGAGTCACTTCCAACCTATGAGTCCTGTCTTCTTGGGAAGATGACCAAGTCACCTTTTACTGGAAAAAGTGAGCGAGCCAGTGAACTCTTAGGTCTGGTACATTCTGATGTATGTGGACCCATGAGCTCAAGTGCAAGAGGTGGATTTTTCTACTTCATAACCTTCACAGACGACCTATCTAGGTATGGGTATGTCTATTTAATGAAGCATAAGTCGGAATCATTTGAAATGTTCAAACTATTCCGAAATGAGGTAGAAAAACAAACTGGGAAGTGTATTAAAACTCTTCGATCTGATCGAGGAGGTGAATACCTTTCCAATGAGTTTCTGACGTATCTAGGAGAGAATGAGATTCTCTCTCAGTGGACTCCTCCTGGAACACCACAGCATAATGGTGTGTCTGAAAGGAGGAATCGGACCCTGTTAGACATAGTTCGATCCATGATGGGGTTTGCTGGTTTGTCGATCTTCCACTGGGGATATGCGCTCGAATCGGCTTGTTACCTTCTAAATAGAGTTCCGAGTAAGTCTGTAGCCAAAATGCCATATGAGATATGGATAGGACGTAAGCCAGTACTCTCGCACCTTAGGGTTTGGGGGTGTCCGGCTTATGTTAAATGTTTAATTACAGACAAGCTTGGACCTAGGTCTGATAAGTGTAATTTTATAGGGTACCCAAAAGAGACCAAAGGGTATTATTTCTACCTTGCTGATGAGCAAAAGGTGTTTGTCAGCCTTAAGACAATCTTTTTAGAAAAGGAGTTCCTTAGTGAAGGAACTGTTGCCTCTAAAGTCAAACTTGACGAAGTTCGACAGGTGAAAAAACCGACACATATTACTAAACCTGAACCAAATTTGATTAGATCAGATCCGGAGCCCATTGATTATGCACCCTTAAGGCGGTCTGGTAGAGTACCACATCAACTGGACAGATACTATGGTTTCTTGGTCCGGGATGGTGATCCTGTCGAACTTGATGAAAATGATGAGGATCCGATCACCTACATGGATGCAATGCAGAGACCTGACTCTGAGAAATGGCTAGAGGCCATGAAATCCGAAATGGAGTCCATGAAGGTCAACGATGTGTGGACATTGGTTGACCCACCCGAAGGAGTAAAACCCATAGGGTGTAAGTGGGTCTTCAAAAGGAAGAGGGGCGCAGACGGAAAGGTGGAGACCTATAAAGCCCATCTGGTTGCCAAGGGATATCGTCAACGTTATGGTATAGACTATGACGAGACGTTTTCTCCTGTGGTAATGCTCAAATCCATTCGGATTATGCTTGCGATAGCTGCCCATCTGGACTATGAAATCTGGCAGATGGATGTGAAGACAGCTTTCCTAAACGGAGAGCTGGACGAAGAGGTGTATATGATACAACCTGAAGGGTTCACATCCACAGATGAGTTCAAGGTGTGCAAGCTACAGAGATCCATTTATGGACTTAAGCAGGCATCTCGGAGTTGGAACATACATTTTGATAGGACGATCAAAACGTATGGCTTCGTTAAGAACGGAGAAGAGCCCTGCATTTATAAGTGGGCTAATGGTCCAGTAGTAGTATTTCTTGTATTGTATGTGGATGACATTCTCTTAATCGAAAATGATGTCCCTGCATTACAGGGAATAAAGATTTAGCTATCATCACAGTTCTCCATGAAGGATCTGGGAGAAGCTTCCTACATCCTAGGGATGAGGATCTATAGGGATAGATCCAAAAAGTTGCTTGGCTTATCCCAGTCCACGTACATTGATACTATGCTGAAAAGGTTCAGCATGGAAAATTTCAAGAAAGGCTATCTACTGATAGGCCATGGAATTTCTCTCTCGAAGAGGGATTGTCCGACAACACCTCAAGAGAGAGAGCGTATGGGTAGGATTCCATATGCTTCGGCAGTGGGATCTATCATGTACGCCATGACATGTACACGACCAGATGTGGCATACTCACTAGGGGTAGTGAGTAGATACCAATCTGATCCAGGAGAGAATCACTGGAAGGTTGTTAAAACCATCCTGAAGTATTTAAGAAATACTAAGGACCAGTGGCTTATATATGGTGAATCAGACTTGAGACTTATAGGGTTTACAGACTCTAGTTTCCAGGCTGATCGCGATGATAGCAAGAGTGTGTCAGGATTTATTTTTACCCTTAATGGTGGGGCTGTCTGCTGGAAGAGTTCCAAGCAGCACACTGTGGCTGATTCAGTATGCGAGGCGGAGTATATTGCTGCATCAGATGCTGCCAAAGAAGCGGTGTGGCTGAGAAAATTCATCATCGAGCTCGGAGTAGCACCCTCCCTTGTTGGTCCAGTTCTGCTCTACTGCGACAGCTCTGGAGCCATTGCTCAGGCGAAGGAACCAAAGGCACACTAGCGGATGAAGCATATTCTGCGCTGCTACCATCTCATCCGGGAGATCGTGGATCGAGGTGACGTCGACCTTCAGAAGATCGATGGGAAGGAGAACCTGGCCGACCCATTCACTAAAGCCATTGCGGTGAAGGAGTTCAACGACTACAAGTCGAAGATGGGTATTAGATACTGCACCGATAGGCTTTAGGCCAAGTGGGAGATTGTTGGAAATAGTGTCCCAAAGCCAATCGTCAGCCTATTGACGGTTGTGCTCCTTTTTATATTAGTACATAAATTATAAATAAATAAAAATTATTTTGATATTTTTTCATCACAAATGTTTCATCTTCTAAAGAACTCCTGTGTTGTGGTAAAGTCCTTAGGACTATTTAGACTCGACAAAGGAGGATTTGTCGCTTAGTCCTTAAACATGTTCGCGACCAAATGATACGTTGTTACCAAGGATGACAACGTTTATCGAGCATAAGTCGTTGTATGCCATATGGGTTGGTTGTCCTCATAACCAAAGAGTGTGGAGACACTGGTATGGCATACAGGTGAGATATAATGGTACATCTGCACTGAACGTGACCAACTCCGGAGCTATTTCTACTGTCAAGATTTGCTCCGATGGGATATGGGTATAAATGTCCCTCTGACCTGAGACCGCCACGGTGACTTGCAAGCAACTCACTGCACTTAGACACTGGACTACCTGAATTTCTAATTCAGTGACGGAAGGTTGCTGGGTGTAGTCAAGTACTTGACTTGTCAGTGCGTGTGTCAAGATGGGATTGACCACTCTAGTTTAGGAGCTGTGTACAGTCGTGTTTCAATTTAGCAAAACCTTGGCCAGGGTAGTCCTAGTGAGGAGTCACAGGACTAATTGAGTTGAGCACGATTCGGATGATATCATCAGGGTTGACAGTTTAACCCTGAGTCGTCCTAAACACAGGGGTCAAAAGGGATGAATTATACGGTAACCATATTCACGTAGGTTCTGAATGTTGCGATTGTGATTATTCGACCTATCCGATCATCGGGTACCATTGCTAGATGGTCACTTCGATTAGTACAGGAATTGGTTCCTGTGCTACCGGTTTAGGTTCGAACCTGTGGGGTCACACACATTAGAGGTTCCTTTCTGATCTGATGGCTGATTATGAGTCTTATCTATCTGGGACTCTATGCTTGAGAATTAGGATTCTCTAATCATGAGTTCCACACATTTTGGGTACCGGGGTCAAAATTTTGAATTTCAAATTTTGAATTTGAAATTTGAACTCTTTGATCAGGGTTTCATATCGATGGTCTCTGATGCCTGATTGCCCATCGAATTTGGACTCAATATTTATGAGAGATTTAATTAATGATTTAATCACTAATTAACTCAATTTTATTGAGTAATTATTTTTGGATCAAGTCTAATTGAATTGGATTCAGTTTGGATTGACCCGATTAGGTTAAATGTTGACCTAATCGCTAAGGTGGTTTAGTCCCTGATTTGATCAGGGGTTAGGTTTAGTTAATTTTTAATTTGATTAGGATTTTATTGAGCCTAATTAAGCCTAATTATGTTGGGTTTAATCTGGTCTAATTGTGCTTGATCTATTTTAAACTAGGTTGGCTCAATTTGAATCAAACCACCTTGTTTTAAATTCCCTGTGACACCCAACTTCCTTGCACCCATTTGAATTCACGAGAAGAAACTTCTCGTGAAATTTTTCTCACGTAAAACCCTTCCCCACGCCCTCATTTGTGCACCATATGGATGGATAAAATAATTAGTTAGCCATTCAAATTCAAAGCATGTTTGAATTTGAATGGATAACTTATCACTTGCCCTTTCATCCTTATCCATTTTGTGCGCCACATTTCTTACACGAGAAAAGGATTCTCGTGAAACATTTTCCACGCACGAAGAGCCACGTCCATTCTCTTCTCACGCCCAAAAGGATAGGGATAAGTTGGTTTTCGTTTGAATTCAAATTTGATTTGAATTCAAATGTGTAACCTTTTGTCTTTATCCTCTCACGCGGATAAGACACGTTCGACGTTGTTTTAAAAAGAGGAGAAAGGTGGGACGTGCGTAGAAATTTTAGGAGAGAAACTTTGGGGTGTGAGGAAGGCTTCTACGTAAGGTGAAGGTCCAAAACCTTCCGAGAGAAAAAGAGAGAAAATTGGGCGCAGGGTTTTTGGTGTGTACCCTAGGGTTTCTACCTAGGGTTCGGGAAGTGAGATTGGTGTGCCACGAGTGTCGTGAGTCCACCAAATTTCAGGGAGAGATCCATCAGCCTCTCAAGCAACTGTGCAGATGATCTGAAGCATCCAAGAAGTCAGCACACATTGATCGAAGGAGTTCGATCAACATCTGCCATCAAAAGGGTGAAATCACGAACTAGCATTCGTGAGGAGCTGATCAGACGGGAGCTTCGTGTGGACGATCCGCAGAGGTCAGATATTTGTGTGGCTGTGATGTGATGATCAGAACCCCCCGATGGTGATCAGATTGTGGTGATCGACTACCCACAAAAGGTGATGTGTTCTGAACACAGTACTGTAAAACGTTTACTGATTCAAATTTAAATTTCAAATTTAAATGCATGCTGTTGTATCATATTTAGATCCTAGTGTAGGGTTAATTAGTATTAATTAATGAGATTAATTAATAATTCCTGTAAAATAGTAATTTTGAAAAAGTTTTAAAATTACCATTTTGCCGCACTA